>NC_080177.1:681686-879186 GCF_950295315.1 Erinaceus europaeus | reverse complement strand
GGACTCATGGCTGAGTGGCACGCAGTTCAATCTTTATTGCCAAGTGGGGATGCAGTGCAAGCTAGCTCTAATCACAATCCTGTCCCATATCTGTCTCCTGAGGTGGAAGTGTCAGGTCAGAAGAGGATGTACATAGGATAGGGGTGCAGAAAAGGAAAAAGCCTGTGAACCAGTGGGGATTAAACCAGTGCCCCGCAGGCAGGGCGGTTCCCAGGTAACACAGTGATTATGTAAATAGACCATAGCATAAGCAGTGCAACAGACGAGGTCTTAGAAGCAGAATTTAGAAGCAGACCAACACTCAAGCATGTCTCAAGACTGCCTCGAGCTCTCAGCCTTTGGGAAGCTACCTCTCCAAAAGCGGCAAGCATCCCACCACCTCCCTGAGTGCCCAGGAAAGTGACACTGGGCGGGGGACGCTGACCACAGATGCTGAACATTCCCTGCCAGCTGGGCCACCAGAAATGCTGGGCCTGGAGTCCCTGTTGGAAGTGCTCTTTCTCTACCAGCTCAGAAATCAAGTCACTGCTGAGTGCCCGGGGCCTTAGCTCAAGACAGAGGGACTGAGTCAGGCCAGAGGAGGGGACAGAGGCGCCCAGATGGGGGGACCGGGCGGTGGTGCACCTGGTTGAGCGCGCATGTTAGGATGTGCAAGGACCTGGGTTCAAGCCCTCAGTCCCTACCTGCAGGGGGAAGCAGTGCTGCAGGCGTCTCTGTTTCCACCCCTCTCTATCGCCCCTTCCCTCTTTGTCACCCACTGTCTCTAGTCAACAAATAAAGATTCTGAGAGAGAGAGAGAGGGAGAGTGCTGCCTGGATGGTGTTTCTGGGGGACTCTGCAATCTCGGCTACAACCCTCTGGACCAGGCCGGGCCCTCCCCAGGCCGCTGAGTCCTCACTGAGCACAGAAAAGTAGGTGTCCCTCGTGCTGGCGTGCCCCAAGCACCTGGACCCGGCAAGACGGCTGACGCAGCCCAGGGGCAGGACACGCGTCTGCAGTCGGCCGCTTCACACCCGGGAGCTGATTCTGGAGCATCGCTGCCGGTCACGAGCAGCTGGGCGTCAGCGCCGTCCCACCCGCAGGAAACTCGCACAGGTCCTGGTCTCTGGTGTCGGCAGGACGGCCCGGCGTGCAGAGCTGCGACAACACGCCCTCCTTAGCCCTGGTGACACGCTTTGGAGATGACCGTGGGCGGAGGGCCGGTGGCCTTTCCTCTTGTGCCTGCCCAGCCCTCCTGATCACAGGAAATCAGAGGCCCGTGAGTCCTTGCGCCACAGAGCTGTAGCCAGAAGAGCCTCTCGCGGCAGAGCAGCGTGACAAAGGACCCACCGGAAGTGTGGGAGCCGGGTGGCACGCTCCAGGCTGGCATGCTAATCGCTGCTCAGGACCCTAAAATAAGCTCAAAAGATATTGCGGTTTTTACTTTATATGAATTATTCATAGGCCACGGAGCAAATTAAAAATAACACCATTGCACGGGCCTTGTTTTTGCCAAGGCAAAAAGCCTAAACGGAGAACAGGGAGGGAGGCCGGAGCAGCTGCCATGCAGAAGACCACGGCAGGCCCTCTGTCCAGGGCCCTTCGGTTAGCTTGGCACCGGGCCTGCAGGTGGCAGAACCCAGAGGGGACTCCCAGGGCGCAGCCTGGCCGGCCTGGCCAATGGCTGCAGATACCAGGCAGCACCTTCTGGCGTAGGCAGCAAGCCTCTTCCTAGAGGCCAGCCCAGGGCTCCCGGCCTTTTTGCGGGCCACTGTGGGGAACTTGCAGGTGGCACACCTGGTCATGTGCACACACTACTGTTCAAAGGACCTGGGTTCAAAACCCTGGTCCCTCCCTGCGAGGGGGAGGAAGCTTCACACGTGGTGAAGGAGGGCTGCAGGTGTCTCTCTGTCTCTTTCCTCCCTCACCCTCTCAGTTTCTCTCTGTCTCTATCCAAGAATAAATAAGTGTTTTTTTTAAGACTGGCAGCTGGCAGGAAGTGGGAAGATGGCTTCCAGCTCTCCACCCTCGGCCCACATCATCTGGCTCCTGGGTCCTGGGTGCGACTGAGGCACAAGGTGGAGTGGCCACAGGCAGACTCCAAGGTGTGCTGGCCCCTCAGTATGAGCCATGATGCTGGGCAGGCCGGGGGGCCTCATCTGCCCGGGCACCCCCAGGGCAGGCTCTGCAGCACAGGCAGCACCAGCTGGGCGCACAGACACACTGGCCGCCGGCCGGATGGATGAATGAGTTCAGACATGTGCACGTGGTCTTGCTCAGCAAACCTCAGAACTCCAGCTCAAGGCATGGGGACAGGAGCAGCGGGTGCTGGCCGGGGGCCCCCTGGGCTCTGGCCTGTCACCTGCATCCCACCCTCATGGTCCTCCCTCCATCTGCCCAGAGGTGACAGGCACTGAAACGATGGGTGCTCCCGCTAGCAGCATAGGACCCAGCGCTCCTCGACTGTGATGCGAGTGTTGGTGGCTAGGGGCCCGGAGGGTGGCGCACGCAGTTAAGTGCACAGGTTAGCACACAAGGACCCGGTAAGGGGCCCGGTCCCCACCCGAAGGGGGAGCAGGGCTGCAAGTGTCTCTCTGCTGTTCTCCCTCTCTCTCTCTCTCTCCTCTCCTCTCAGTTTCTTTCTATCCAGAGAAAAAGAAATGGGGGGAAATGGAAACGTGGTCGCTGGGAGCAGTGGGCCCTTCATGCAGGCACCGAGCCCAGTGGTAATCCCGGTGGCCCTTAAAAAACAGACTGACAGATATACAGACAAGCAACTGATTTCTTTTTCTTTTTAATTTTATTTATTTATTTATTTATTTATTTATTTATTGTCTCCAGGGTTACTACTGGGGCTCGGTGCCTGCACTACGAATCCACTGCTCCTGGAGGCTATTTTTCCCTTTTGTTGCCCTTGTTTTATTGTTGTAGTTATTATTGTTGTTGTTATTGCTGTCATCGTTGTTGGATAGGACAGAGAGAAATGGAGAGAGATGGGGAAGACAGAGGGGGGGAGAAAGACAGACACCTGCAGACCTGCTTCACCGCCTGTGAAATGACTCCCCTGCAGGTAGGGAGCTGGGGGCTCGAACCAGGATCCTTGAGCCAGCCCTTGTGCTTTGAGCCACATCCACTTAACCTGCTGCGCTACCACCTGGCCCCCAAGTGACTGATTTCTAAGGCAAGTTCAGTGACTTGCTGTTGTGAGGGTCCTTAAGAGAAAGAGAGAGATCTTCAGAGGGTAGCTGGTTCTGGGGCTGGGTGGTGGTGCACCTGGTTGAGCGTACATGCTACAGCACACAAGGATCCAGGTTCAAGCCCCTGGTCCCTACCTGTAGGGGGAAAGCTTCACAGGTGGTGAAGCAGGGCTGCAGCTGTCTCTCTGTTTCTCTCTCTCTTTCTTCTTTTTTTAAATTTGTTTATAAAATGGAAACATTGACTAAACCATAGAATAGGAGGTATACAACTCCACACAGTTCCCACCACCAGAACTCCGTATCCCATGCCCTCCCCTGACAGCTTTCCTATTATTTTTTAATGCTTTATTTATTTATGAGAAAGATAGGAGGAGAGAGAAAGAACCAGACATCACTCTGGCACATGTGCTGCCGGGGCCGAACTTGGGACCTCATGCTTGAGAGTCCAAAGCTTTACCACTGCGCCACCTCCCGGACCACAGCTTTCCTATTCTTTATCCCTCTGGGAGTATGGACCCAGGGTCACTGTGGGATGCAGAAGGTGGAAGGTCTGGCTTCTGTAATTGCTTCCCTGCTGAACATGGGTGTTGGCAGGTGGATCCACACTCCCAGCCTGTCTCTCTCTTTCCCTAGGGCTCTGGGGAAGCAGAGCTCCAGGACACATGGGTGGGGTCGTCTGTCCTGGCTCTCTCCCTTTCTATCCCTCCCTCCCCTCTCAATGTCTCTCTGTCTCTATCCAATAATAAATAAAGTATAAAAAGATAAAGTGTAATTGGTTCTAATTGGAGCTGAGAACTCCCCGCAGCCGGCTGCTTCCTGCTCTGCTCACCTGCTCTGCCCCCCCCCAGCCCTGTGTCTCCTGCTTCACCTCTGCCCCCCCCAGCCCTGTGTCTCTTGCTTCACCTCTGCCCCTCCCCAGCCCTGTGTCTTGCCTCCTCTTCCTCCTCCTCCTCCTCTGTCTCCCCACTCCCAGCTGTCCTGAGCTGCCTAGGATACCATTCTGCGCCCAGCTCTGGCCTTTCCCAGCAGCACCCAATGCCTCCAGTCTGCAGGACAGAGACCTGCTGTGTCCATCCCACCTGGTCCACCGGCTGAGAGCAGGGGATCCAGTGACCCTGACCACTGGCCTGCAGTGGCTTCTGCAAATGGCACGGGAAGAGACACAGCAGTAGCACACAGGACTTGCAGGCAAGAGGTCCCAGGTTCAAGCCCCACCACACCAACAGCCACAGCTGGGAGAGCCCTGGTTAAAGACTTGCCAAGCATCCTCTTCCTCCGCTAGTGCCTGGACCCCCAAGGGGGTGAGCTGGGCTGACCCTCCCAGCCCAGCTAGACATACTGCTGGCATGCCCCCCGGAGGCATGGGCCCATCAGCACCTGGCTCCTCCTGGGCTCTGAGACCCTCAGCATCAGGCCCGCCCTGCACCAGAAGTGCTGGTTTTGTCTGCCACGGCGCTGGAGACCACTGCTGGGACCTGTGCGGCGGCTCCCATCTAACTTCTCAGGTGGCCCAGTGCAAACGTGGCTCCTGGGCAGGCCTGCGGTGGGCACCCAGTGCCGGCAGAGACCCCACAGGCTTGCCGTCCGGGTAGAGGGTGCAAAGCTCTGAAGGAGGCCTGCCTTTCTGAACGGTGGCTGGGGAGAACTGTTCTAAAGGAGACACACACAGGCACACAGAGTGGGCCCACCAGTTACTATGACACCCTCCTCCTCTTCCCGCCAGCCCTCACCCCAAGTGTGCTTCTGGTGCAACCTACAGAAGATGACCAAAATCATTATTGCTGAGCGGTGAGCCCTATCTTCCGAGGAATGTCAGGGGTTATTCTTGAGAGAGAGAGCAGAGCACTGCTCACCTGGAGCAGAAGATGGTGTCAGGGATATTCCAGAGAGAGAGAGAGAGAGCAGAGCACTGCTCACCTGGAGCAGAAGATGGTGTCAGGGGTTATTCCTGAGAGAGAGAGAGAGCAGAGCACTGCACACCTGGAGCAGAAGATGGTGTCAGGGTTATTCCTGAGAGAGAGAGAGAGAGAGAGAGCAGAGCACTGCACACCTGGAGCAGAAGATGGTGTCAGGGTTATTCCAGAGAGAGAGAGAGAGAGCAGAGCACTGCTCACCTGGAGCAGAAGATGGTGTCAGGGTTATTCCTGAGAGAGAGACAGAGCAGAGCACTGCTCACCTGGAGCAGAAGATGGTGTCAGGGTTATTCCTGAGAGAGAGACAGAGCAGAGCACTGCACACCTGGAGCAGAAGATGGTGTCAGGGTTATTCCAGAGAGAGAGAGAGAGAGAGAGAGAGCAGAGCACTGCACACCTGGAGCAGAAGATGGTGTCAGGGTTATTCCAGAGAGAGAGAGAGAGAGAGAGAGCAGAGCACTGCACACCTGGAGCAGAAGATGGTGTCAGGGTTATTCCTGAGAGAGAGAGAGAGAGAGAGAGAGAGCAGAGCACTGCACACCTGGAGCAGAAGATGGTGTCAGGGTTATTCCAGAGAGAGAGAGAGAGAGAGAGAGCAGAGCACTGCACACCTGGAGCAGAAGATGGTGTCAGGGTTATTCCTGAGAGAGAGAGAGAGAGAGAGAGAGAGCAGAGCACTGCTCACCTGGAGCAGAAGATGGTGTCAGGGTTATTCCTGAGAGAGAGACAGAGCAGAGCACTGCTCACCTGGAGCAGAAGATGGTGTCAGGGTTATTCCTGAGAGAGAGACAGAGCAGAGCACTGCACACCTGGAGCAGAAGATGGTGTCAGGGTTATTCCAGAGAGAGAGAGAGAGAGAGAGAGAGCAGAGCACTGCACACCTGGAGCAGAAGATGGTGTCAGGGTTATTCCAGAGAGAGAGAGAGAGAGAGAGCAGAGCACTGCTCACCTGGAGCAGAAGATGGTGTCAGGGTTATTCCTGAGAGAGAGAGAGAGAGAGAGCAGAGCACTGCACACCTGGAGCAGAAGATGGTGTCAGGGTTATTCCAGAGAGAGAGAGAGAGAGAGAGAGCAGAGCACTGCACACCTGGAGCAGAAGATGGTGTCAGGGTTATTCCTGAGAGAGAGAGAGAGAGCAGAGCACTGCACACCTGGAGCAGAAGATGGTGTCAGGGTTATTCCTGAGAGAGAGACAGAGCAGAGCACTGCTCACCTGGAGCAGAAGATGGTGTCAGGGTTATTCCTGAGAGAGAGAGAGAGAGCAGAGCACTGCTCACCTGGAGCAGAAGATGGTGTCAGGGTTATTCCTGAGAGAGAGACAGAGCAGAGCACTGCTCACCTGGAGCAGAAGATGGTGTCAGGGTTATTCCTGAGAGAGAGAGAGAGAGCAGAGCACTGCTCACCTGGAGCAGAAGATGGTGTCAGGGTTATTCCAGAGAGAGAGAGAGAGAGAGAGCAGAGCACTGCTCACCTGGAGCAGAAGATGGTGTCAGGGTTATTCCAGAGAGAGAGAGAGAGAGAGAGAGAGAGAGCAGAGCACTGCTCACCTGGAGCAGAAGATGGTGTCAGGGTTATTCCAGAGAGAGAGACAGAGCAGAGCACTGCTCACCTGGAGCAGAAGATGGTGTCAGGGTTATTCCAGAGAGAGAGAGAGAGAGAGAGCAGAGCACTGCACACCTGGAGCAGAAGATGGTGTCAGGGTTATTCCAGAGAGAGAGAGAGAGAGAGAGCAGAGCACTGCACACCTGGAGCAGAAGATGGTGTCAGGGTTATTCCAGAGAGAGAGAGAGAGAGAGAGCAGAGCACTGCTCACCTGGAGCAGAAGATGGTGTCAGGGTTATTCCAGAGAGAGAGAGAGAGAGAGAGCAGAGCACTGCACACCTGGAGCAGAAGATGGTGTCAGGGTTATTCCAGAGAGAGAGAGAGAGAGCAGAGCACTGCTCACCTGGAGCAGAAGATGGTGTCAGGGTTATTCCAGAGAGAGAGAGAGAGCAGAGCACTGCTCACCTGGAGCAGAAGATGGTGTCAGGGTTATTCCAGAGAGAGAGAGAGAGAGAGCAGAGCACTGCTCACCTGGAGCAGAAGATGGTGTCAGGGTTATTCCTGAGAGAGAGAGAGAGAGAGAGAGAGAGCAGAGCACTGCACACCTGGAGCAGAAGATGGTGTCAGGGTTATTCCAGAGAGAGAGAGAGAGAGAGCAGAGCACTGCTCACCTGGAGCAGAAGATGGTGTCAGGGTTATTCCTGAGAGAGAGAGAGAGCAGAGCACTGCACACCTGGAGCAGAAGATGGTGTCAGGGTTATTCCTGAGAGAGAGAGAGCAGAGCACTGCTCACCTGGAGCAGAAGATGGTGTCAGGGTTATTCCTGAGAGAGAGAGACCAGAGCACTGCTCACCTGGAGCAGAAGATGGTGCCACAGGTGGGGCTGGGGGCCCTGGAGCCTCAAGCTTGCTAGTTCTATGTTCTAACAGGCTGACTTATCTCCCTGACCCTGTAACTTTTTATTTATTATTATCATTATTATTATTATTATTATTATTTGCCTCCAAGGTTATCACTTGGGCTTGGTGCCTGTGCTATGAATCCGCTGCTCCTGGAAGCCATTTTCCCCATTTTTGTTGCCCTTGTTATTATTGTTATTGTTGTTATAGCTGTTGTTGTTGGACAGGACAGAGAAGACAGGTGACAGAGATGGGAGAGAAGGGATGCAGACGTGCATCACTACTTGTGAAGCGACTGACTCCCCTGCAATGGGGAGCTGGGGGCTCAAACCAGGATCCTTATGCCAGTCCTTGCGCTTCATGCCATGTGTGCTTAATCCACTGAGCTACCGCCCAGCACCCCCTGAAATGCATTTTTTTATATTTTTTCATTTTTTATTATCTTTATTTATTTATTGGATAGAGACAGCGAGAAACTGAGGGGGGAGGGGGTGGTAGAGAGAGAGAAAGAGAGACACCTGCATCCCTGTTTCACTACTCACAAAGCAGGTGGGGGAATGGGGGCTTGAACCTGGCTCCTTGTGCACTGCAACATGTGTGCTCAACCAGGTGTGCCACCACCCAGCCCCCCTGAATTGTATTTTTAAGAATTATGTTTTTACTCTTTGCTTTTGTGAGAACAAGACCAGAGCGCACCTCCAGCTTAAGTGGTGCCAGGGAAGACACCTGGGCCTCAGACTTGTAAGCATGGCCTCCCCCGCCCCTCAGCTTCTTTGCTGATGGTGGTGCAGGGGACTGAACCTGGGACCTCAGAGCCTCAGGCAGGAGTGCTGCGGGACCCCTGTGCTGTTTCCCCCGCACAAACTGCTTTTGTGACTTAAGAACGAGCAGTGACTTGCTGGGCCGTTTTTCCACAGGGGAGATGTGGGGACAGCAGAGCAGGGCGTCGAGCCTGTATTTAGAAGCGTTTCACTGTTTGCTTTTCAACGGGAAGCAGAGTGTGGTCACGCTGGGCTTGGCCTGCTGATGTCTACACTGCCCAGGGGTTCAAAGAACATTTCATCACGGTCCTCATTCCTTTTTGCTTAATGATGTATTTTAAAGTGATATTTGATATCTAAGAGAACCTCGTGAATTCTTTTAATAATTTCCTGTTTTGAACTATGGAGCATTTTTGGCTCAAAAAGAGCTGGAACACACAAAGCTTTGAGGCTGGATTAAACCGAATTGTTCTTTCTTTTTTCCTTCCTTCCTTTCTTTTTTTGAAATCTTGCCAGAGTATTGTCTCTTCCAGTTCATAACCCCCCTTTTTTCTCACTTGCCAAGTGCATAAAAGTTAAAAGGTCACATCTTTCTCATCTTATCACCCAAGTAAACATTTCTCCAATTACCCAGAAAGGGCAGATGTGGCCGAGGTACTATTTATTGCTTGTTTGCAAAAGGCAAAGGCTGCATGCCGTAGGCGGCTCTGTGTCCTCAGGCACCCAGCCTGGAGGAAAGAGGAGGGAGGCGGGAGGGTCCTGGGCTGGGTGGGTGCGTGTACTGCTCTGCTGAAACTCATCTCAGGGGGTGGTGGAGCTGCTGCTTTTTAAGATTATTGACTCTGCTTTTTAAATATTTAATTTATGGGGGCCAGGCGGTGACAGTGAGCCTGGTTGAGCGCACACGTTACAGCGCGCAAGGACCCGGGTTCAAGCCCCCGGTCACCACCTGCAGGGGGAAGGCTTCACGAGTGGTGCAGCAGAGCTGCAGGTGTCTGTCTGTCTCCCTCTGCCAGAAGGTCACCATAGTGACACTGAACTTAGTGCAAACACCCAACCGGCATAAGGCACCACGGCCCAGAACTCCTGGGCTCACGAGACCTCCAGCCTCACCTCACGCCCGGACTACGGTGCTTGTCGCCTCCCCTGGCCCTCTCTCCCTCTCCATGTCCCCCCCTCAACTTCTCCCTATCAAATAAATAAATATTTTATAATATTTTCTAATATTTATTTATTCCCTTTTGTTGCCCTTGTTTTATTATTGTAGTTATCATTGTTGTTGTTATTGATGTCGTTGTTGTTGGATAGGACAGTGAGAAATGGGGAGAGAGGAGGGGAAGACAGAGAGGGGGAGAGAAAGACAGACACCTGCAGACCTGCTTCACCGCCTGTGAAGCGACTCCCCTGCAGTGACCACCTGACTCCCATAAATAAATATTTTTTAAAAAATTGAAAGTAGGGGGTCGGGCGGTAGCGCAGTGGGTTAAGTGCACATGGCACGAAACTCAAGGACCAGCGTAAGGATCCTGGTTCGAGCTCCCGGCTCCCCACCTGCAGGGGAGTCGCTTCCCAGGCGGTGAAGCAGGTCTGCAGGTGTCTGTCTTTCTCTCCCCCTCTCTGTCTTCCCCTCCTCTCTCCATTTCTCTCTGTCCTATCCAGCAACAACAATAATAATAACCACAACCATGATAAAAACAAGGGAAACAAAAAAGGAAAATAAATAAATAAAATATTTTTTAAGTTTTAAAAGTAAATTAAAAGTAACAAATATTTATTTTAATGGTAAAGAGAGGCTCCAGAGCCCTGCTCAGCTCTGGCTTAAGGTGGTGCGGGGGGCTGAGCCTGGGACCTCAGAGACTCTTGCAGAACCGCTGTGCTGTCTCCCCTGCCTGGGTTATGTATCGTGTCTGAGACTGAGGACCTGAGAGAGAGAAGCCAGAGCATCTCTGATACTGGAGGCACCAGGGACAGAACCAGGAGCCTCAGGCACGCGTGTCCTGCCTTCCCCCGGGCCCCTGCTTCTAAACTGGCTCTCATGTTCATCTCCCTAGTGATGTGTACTCCCTGGTCCAGCCAGAGAGGCCGGAGTTGGCACAGGAGAGACAAAAGACACGTCATGAGGAGAAAGTCCTGGCTACTCTCTGCACGAGAGGTGACAGTCACCGAGGAACCGGGCTGGCTCCCTGGCCAGGCTGCCCGGACTCAGGGCGGGGGAGGCTCCCAGCTGGGATGACAGGGCTGAGGCCGGCCCTGTCTGCTCGGGCCTGTGTGTGCTGAGCCCAGGACTTGAAGTCACCACTGGGAGGGGCTTTACCAGACCTGGGGTCCTGGGGTGGGACCCCAGGATGGCTTTTATCCATAGCACAGTCTTAGATCCATGGCCTGTTCACAAACAGGAAAAATTCTCTAAGCATCAGAGATTTTTTTTTCTAAGTTTTTATTTATAAAATAGAAACTCTGAAAAAAAAAAAATAGAAACACTGACAAGACCAGAGGGTAAGAGGGGTACCATTCCACTCGATCTCCGCCACTGCACTCAGCAGCCCATTCCCTCCCCTGATAGCGCTCCTATTCTTTAGCCCTCTGGGAGCATCAGATTTATTTATTTATTTTTAGCAGCTTTAGTGAGTGGAAGTCATTCAGGGGTCGGGGCCAGGTGGCAACACACCTGGTTTAGCGCACACATCACCGTGCTCAAGGACGCAGGCTCAAGGTGATTCCACTATTCCTGGTGGGATGACAGAATGATTTTATTTATTCTCTCTAGAAAGAAGATTAGAAAAAAGGAAAGACACCAGAGTAACAGCCATGAAGTTTCCTTTTTCATGTCTATCTGTGCTGTCAGGGCTTGAAACTCAATATCTGGGTATGACAAATCCACACTTCACAACTCAAGTTATGTCTTGGTATTCAAAAATTATTTCACAGGGCCTTTCTGGTGGCATTCCAAGTGGAGGCCACAAGTGATCACCTGTGAGATCCCAGATGGGTTCAAGGCCCATCTCTCCAACAGCTGTAGAGAGAAGTCTCACACTTGTATGGGGGAAGCTTCACGAGTGGTGAAGCAGGGCTGCGGGTGTCTCTCTGTCTCTTTCCCTCTCTGTCTCCCCTCTCAATTTCTCTCTGTCTCTATGCAATAATAAAAAAACATTTTTTTATAAAGTAGTTATCCATGGTTTGGGAAGATAGCATAGCAGTTCTGCCTGAGGCTCTGAGGTCCCAGGTTCAATCCCCAGCAGCAGGGCTGGGCAGGATGTGGGGAAGCCATGATGCTGATTGCAACGAGGGCGTCTGCTGTCACGAGGAGCCCGGGAATACTCTTCCATGGCCGAGCCGGGTGGCACCCACGGGGCTGTTGTCACACAGCATCTTCAAAGGACAATGCCATCCATGAGTGGGTCACAGGCTGAGGAGCAGCTGCCCCGTGGAGGGCTAGGGCCTCCCCCCACAAACACACCCAGAATACTTGCCTGGAGCCAGGAGGACGGGCACTGGGTGATCTCATGCTCGGGGCCGAGCAATAGCCGGGCCTACGGCCACAGGGACACTGACTCAGAGCTGGGGTCACCGGAGGGCAGGGGAGGGGAGGGGCTCTGGGGTGGGGGAGGGTGCTGGTGTGGTGGGGGTGGGGGTGGTGTGGCAGCCCACGCCAGGAAGACGGTTGTGATTATCCTCCTAAAACGCAGTCTTGTCGGCCACCGTTAGCACGATCCAAGCTGAAAAGCTGGAGAAATGATTAAAAATCAATCAAAAATATGTAAAAAAAAACAAAGGAGCATTCTCGGAGTGTGTGAGTGACCTGGGTGGAGGCTGTGGGACCAGAGGGTCTCTCCTTGTGTGGATGAGGAAGCCAGGGACTCAGAGCAAACCCCCAGACACTCACCAGCCTGCAGCCAGTGTTGAGCCGTGACCTTTCTCTGAATCCACTCCTCCCTCCTGGGTGCTCACTGCAGGGGCTCTGGAGGTCAGCTGGCTAGTGGACGCCTGCTGACCCCACTTCCCGGCATCCTGGCAGCATCCATAGAGCCCCGAGGTCACTGGCCCAGCCAGCGCTAAAAGCTTCCCTCCTCCATCAGCTCACTGTTCCTGCAGGGGGGCTGGGGGGCTGGGGGCTGGGGGGCTGGGGGTCTGGGGGACTGGGGACTGGGGGCTGGGGGGCTGGGGGGCTGGGGGGCTGGGGGACTGGGGGGCTGGGGGTCTGGGGGACTGGGGACTGGGGGGCTGGGGGGCTGGGGGGCTGGGGGGCTGGGGGGCTGGGGGCTGGGGGGCTGGGGGGCTGGGGGGCTGGGGGACTGGGGACTGGGGGCTGGGGGGCTGGGGGACTGGGGGGCTGGGGGGCTGGGGGCTGGGGGGCTGGGGGACTGGGGGGCTGGGGGGCTGGGGGGCTGGGGGACTGGGGGGCTGGGGGGCTGGGGACGGGGGGGCTGGGGGGCTGGGGGGCTGGGGATTGGGGGACTGGGGGCTGGGGGGCTGGGGGGCTGGGGACTGGGGGCTGGGGGGCTGGAGGACTGGGGGGCTGGGGGGCTGGGGACTGGGGGGCTGGGGGACTGGGGGCTGGGGGGCTGGGGGACTGGGGGACTGGGGGGCTGGGGGGCTGGGGACTGGGGGGCTGGGGGGCTGGGGGGCTGGGGGGCTGGGGGACTGGGGGTCTGGGGGACTGGGGACTGGGGGGCTGGGGGGCTGGGGGGCTAGGGGGCTGGGGGCTGGGGGGCTGGGGGGCTGGGGGGCTGGGGGACTGGGGACTGGGGGCTGGGGGGCTGGGGGGCTGGGGGGCTGGGGGACTGGGGACTGGGGGCTGGGGGGCTGGGGGACTGGGGGGCTGGGGGGCTGGGGGCTGGGGGGCTGGGGGACTGGGGGGCTGGGGGGCTGGGGGACTGGGGGCTGGGGGGCTGGGGACGGGGGGGCTGGGGGGCTGGGGGGCTGGGGACTGGGGGACTGGGGGCTGGGGGCCTGGGGGGCTGTGGACTGGTGGCTGGGGGGCTGGAGGACTGGGGGGCTGGGGGGCTGGGGACTGGGGGACTGGGGGCTGGGGGGCTGGGGGACTGGGGGACTGGGGGGCTGGGGGGCTGGGGGGCTGGGGGACTGGGGGCTGGGGGGGCTAGGGGGCTGGGGGACTGGGGGCTGGGGGGCTGGGGGGCTGGGGGTCTGGGGGGCTGGTGGCCAGATATTTGGGCTGCCACACCCCTCTTGTGTAAAGGACTCTGCCCATGGTGGGGGCCGGGGCGGGCTGTCTCCCACCTTGTCTCCCTCCTTTTTAAAATTTTAATTTTATTTGATAAGACAGAGAGACATAGAGAGGAGGCAGATAGACAGAGGTGGGGGAGAGACAGACAGATGCCTGCAGCCCTGCTTTCCTGCTCACAGAACTTCATGGGGGCTGGAGCCCGGGTCCTTGAGCACAGTAAGGAGGAGCGCTCTCAACCAGGTGTGCCACCACCCACCCAGCCACCCTCACTTTTACCCTACTTTTTCCAGAGAGAGAGAAGGCAGCAGAGTCAGCCAAGCACCACCAGAGTTGTAACAAGTCCAGGGTCCTGAGCTTAAACCCAGGAACTCCTGCGTTGTAAGGTGTGCGCTCTACCTGCTGGACCAGGTGTCCTGGGCTTCTCTGCTTCTGCCCTCATCATCACCCCCTTATCTGAGTGCCTGCTTTTCTGGGGACCAGGAGAGGGGGGAGAGGAAGGAGAGCAGGGGAGGAGACCCCCCTGAAAAGCTCTCCAGACTAGACGGGCAGATGGGGAGGGAGGCTGAAGGGAGTCCCAGTTCCAGACGAAGCTGCCTGCCGGAAACAGGCTTTTAAAATCCTTCCTCCCAGATTCTAACCTGCGCAGAGCCTGCTGCCCACTCTCCTGTCTCCTAGCAACCAGCCCCTTCCTCCTAGGCATCTCTGTCCACCCCCCAGCCCCCAGCCCCCAGCCCCCACAGGGCAAGGCAGCGGGGAGCCGCGGATGCTGCCAAGTGGTGTGTAAATTCGCGAGAGGCCATGGGCTCCAGGCCACCCCCACCCCTTTCCAGAGGTCCAGGCACGCACTGGATCTGAAGACGCGGTCGCCCGCCCCCAGGGTGGGGGAGGCAGAAGGAGCCTGCTTCCTAAGGGCGCAGGGAGAAACGCAGGAGGTTCAACTAGCAGGTGGGGAAAAGGCAAGGCGGGACCGACCGGTGGGTCCTCAGGTGCGTGAGCTGGGCCCTGGCCCCTGGCTTATGCTTTGCAGTTGAAGGGAGTCCAGAGAGGCCGCTTGCCCACCTCGCCCACCCTCCCTGGCCCCTTCCTCTGTGGCCGCTGTTCGGGCTGAGATTGAGGGAACCTTTGTGTGTGCCGGCCTTGCTCTGCGCTCAGTCCCTTTTGGGGGGGAAGGGCTGCCCCACCCCCACCCCGATGGGGACGGCGGCGGGAGGTGAGAGACACGGACACCCGTCTTTGGGGAATATAGCCCGGGACAACCAGAACCTTGTAAGCAATTGTAAGCAAACATTTCCTCAGTAGAGGGATACTGGTGTTGAAACATAAAAGTCAAGACAACAGATTGCATCTCTGTGAAACGGACTGTAAATCATTATTTCCCTAAGAAAAGGACTTGAAAAATAGCTTCCTTCTAGTGAGAAGTCGAACAGGGTGGGGGGCTGCCTTCCTTCCCACCATCCAGAAGGGGGATGTCCGCACCCCATGGCCCTGACCTGGGAGCCCCGGGGCGTCTCTTCCTGCCAGGGTACCAGCCTCAGTGTCTCACTCCGCAAACTCGCCCCTCAGGGCCCCCGACTTCAGAGGAACCTCAGGCCAGAAGCCAGAGCCGAGCGGTGCTGGTCTCTTCTCTCTTTCTCTTCTACAAATAAAAAAATTAATGCAATGTTTTTGAAAATATAACCAAATAGGGGCTGGGCGGGGGCACACCTGGCTGAGCACACACGTTACCGTGTGCAAGGACCCAAGTTCAAGGCCCCAGTCCCTATCTGCAGGGGTAGGGGAGCTTCACACACGAGCAGTGAGACAGGGTTGCAGGTGTCTGTCTCTCTGTCTCTCTCCCTTCCCTCTTCATGTCTGTCTGTCCTATAGAAATAAATTAATGTTTAAATAGTAATAATAAAGAATAGGAAATTAGACGCTGATCTCCACAAACCACTTGACAGTTGAGGAGCCTTGGGGTTGATCTCTCATGGTCTGCAAAGGCATGCGAGTGCCCACCAAGCCCACAGAGAAGCAGAACGTTTGCCCCTACAATGGGCCCTTATTTTATTTCTTTTTGCCAGAGCCCTGCTCGGCTCTGCTTGTGGCAGTGCTGGGGATTGAACCTGGGCCCTCAGAGCTGCAGGTGGGAGTCTTTGCAGAAACGTCGTGCTGTCTCCCTGCCCAAGCCTGGGCCCTTATGCGGGTCTGTGACATACTGGGCACACGCACACCAGGCTCCTTCACAGCGTTTTAGATCCTCTGAACTGTGAAGCTGCTTCACTCGGGGTGTGGCCAGCTGAGGGCCTGAGAACACACCTCTCCTGTCTGGCAGGCCTGGCTCTGCTACCAGCTGGCTGATCTCCAGACACGGATCGCTCCCAAGAGGAAGGAGCCAGTCTGGAGGACAGGCGTCTCCCGAAAGCGAGAGTGCCCCTTGTTTATTGTGGACCGCCCTTGGCAGGGGTGGGGGCAAGACCTGACCCGCTCCCTGCAGCCTGGGGTCCCGGGCGCCCCCTCCGGCTCGTGGGCAGACAGGTGGTCACTCGCACGATGCTGAGGGGGCTGTCATTTCTACGTTTTATTGTCTTTATTTATTTATTGGATAAAGACAGTCAGAAATCGAGAGGGGGAGGGAGAGAGAGAGAGACGGAGAGACAGAGAGACACCTGCAGCCCTGCTTCACCACTCACAAAAATTTACCCTGCAGGTGGGGGTGGGGGCTTGAACCCAGGTCCTTGTGCGCTGTGACATGCGCGCTCAACCAGGTGCACCACCACCCGGTCCCTCCATCTGGGCACCTCTGTCCCCTCCTCTGGCTTAACTCAGTCCCTCCATCTTGAGCTAAGGCCCCGGGCACCTAGCAGTGACTTGATTTGTAAGCTGCTAGGGAGGGCCAAAAAGAGAGAGAGAGGGAGAGGGGGAGAGGAAAAGAGGAAGCTAGAGAGACACCTGCACACCGGCTTTACCACTCCTGAAGCTTCCCCCGAAGATGGGGACTGGGGTCTTGAACACGGGCCCGTGCACAGGGTAACCTGTGTACCACCGCCCGGCCCCAGACCCTCTCCTCATCACTCAGAATGAGTGTGTTCTCTGTCTTCTGTCCTACGTGGCCCCAAGCTTCCCCGACATCACACTGAGTGGGGTGCTCCCTTCAGGCATGTCCTCGTCCGCAAACATGGCTCGGCTGGCCCCTCCCGGGCTCTGCCCTTTGGCCCCAAGCCCCATGTCTTGCTGTGCTGCCATCCACCGGCCCTCTGTCACTGTGACGTGTGTCCTCGGTGCTCAAGCCCCTTCCTCACCTGGGGACTCAGGGTCCTGGCTCCGGGGAGCTACAGGCCGGCCACCTCCTCCTTCGTCTCCTCCTGGACTCTCGCCTCATCTGAACGTCTCACAGCTGCCCGCCCCCCATCTACGGCCACACATGTTTCAGAGTCCCCAGATGTGCAGCGGGCCCAGCACAGAGCACCACCAGCCCGAGCAGGGCTGTCCACACGCCCTTGTGGTTCCTCGTGGCAAGTCACACTGCCCCGTCCCCTGCGGGTCACCCGCGGGCAGCCTCTTCACCTCCTGGCCAGCGTGTCCACCTGGTGGTGACTCCGAAGACAGTGCTCCTGACAGCTGTTGAGGACACGCACCTTTCAGCTCTGATGGCGGAGTGCTTTCCTCTCTCTAGAGAAAATTTAAAATGATTTTATTTATTTACGTTTTTCATCAGAGCACTCCTCGGTTCTGGCTTCTGGTGGATTACAGGGACTGAACCAGGGGCCCTGGAGAGTCAGGCATGAAAATCTTTTGTATAACCATCGTGCTAACTCCCCAGCCTCTCCCAGAAAATAAATAAATGAAATGAAAAATAAATTATTTGGGGTTGTTTGTCTTTGTGTTTTCTGAGTGTTTTGTTTTCTTTTAAAGATAGTTACTTTTTTGTGTGAGAGAAAAAGAGAGGGAGAGAGAGGGAGACAGAGGGAGAGAGAGGGAGAGAGAGGGAGAGAGAGGGAGAGAGAGGGAGAAAGAGGGAGAGAGAGGGAGAGAGAGGGAGAGCACTGTTGAGCTCTAGCTTAAGGTGGTGCCAGGGACTGAACCTGTAGCCCCTGTGGCCTCAGGCACGCAAGTCGTGGTGCTCCACAGCACGTCCTGGGGTCCTGGCCCGAGTATTTGCTCTCCCAGGGCCTGCTCTGTGTTCTGCGCTGTGTTACAAGCCGTACGTAGCAGACATGCTCGAGTTCCCTGTGCTCACTAAGAATCTAGGAACTCTGTTTCTGATGACTGATGTCTCCAGGCACAGAAAAGCAGTCCTCGGGGCTGGGCGGTGCTGCACCTGGTTAAGCACCTATATCACCACGCACAAGGACCCCGGTTTGAGCCCCCGCCCCCCACCTGCTGGGGTGAGGTTCCATGAGCGGTGAAGCAGGTCTCAGGTGTCTCTCTGTCTCTCTCCCTCTCTGTCTCCCCATCCCCACTCATTTTCTCTCTGTTCTGTCAGATAAAATAGAAAGAAAAAAAGGGGGGAGTGGCTGCCAGGGGTGGTGGGTTTGTAGTGGAGGCGCCAAGCCCCAGGGATAACCTTGGTGGCAATAAGAGAGGAAGGAAGGAAGGAAGGAAGGAAGGAAGGAAGGAAGGAAGGAAGGAAGGAAGGAAGGAAGAAAGAGAAAAGAAAGCAGGAAAAAAAGCAATGCTCAATCTTTTTGCTCTGTCCTCAGGCAGAGCCTCCTCACAGGCTCAGACGGGCGTTGAGCGTGGAGGACGCAGACTCCGTGTTCCAGACGCGGACTCTGTGGCCCAAGGTGAGCTGAGGCGGGCGGCCCTGTGAGCTCAGCCCTACCCGCAGCCGTGGGGTCCCGGGGCCTTGGTCCCTCCTTGCTCCCTTGGTTGGGGTGTTTCTTCTGAACCCAGAAGCTCCAGTCACCCGCACCCACCCCGACCCGCACGCCTTCTCCTCACATTCTTACTGATCTCACATTGGTTTACACCGTCAGACAATCAGGGGTGCAGTGCCGCACCATCTATGCGTGCGCAAGGCTCAGCACACCACAACTGGCACCCCGGTGCCGCCACCCGAGACACCCCTCTGCCTGCCCCCCATGGCCACCCCAGTTCTCTCAAAGCCCCAGGGTCAGTTTGGCCATTATTATTATCATTTCTCGCATCTGTTTCAGTCCTCACAGGAGGAAACATTCCACAAGGGAGTGAACCCTCCAGGCATCATCTCCCCCTTCCAGCACAATGTCTCTGCTGTCTCCCCACCATTTCCCTCTGTGTCTCTCCCTTCCTGTCTGCCGTCTGTGCGTCTCTCCACGCCCCCCGTCGTGGCTCTGCCCAGGGAAGGGGGACGGGTGGCCACCCTCTGCTGCTCAGCCCCAGCTCTCTAGGGTTTTCTTTTTTCCAGTGTGAATGACGTAACTGAAAACCTGCCCCTCCAGGAAACGCAGGATTTGCAGCTCTCCTGGGAGTGCTCCGTCACCGCTGCTTCTTGAGGTTTTTGCTGACCTCGCAGAGCCGTGAGCAGGGAGCCAGAGCGGGTGATGGGAGGAACCATCACAGATGGGGGTGCTCGCTGGAGAGCTGGATGTCCATCCATGACCCAGGGGCCCAGGCCTTCAGCAGGGCATCCTGCCGCAGAGAACGGGATCGTGAGGCAGGTGTCTGCCGGCAGGGCACCAGGAGCTTTGCTCGCTCTCAGGAATCTCTGTGGGCCGGGGAGATGGCTCAGCCGGTCAGAGCGCAGGACTCGCATGCCAGGTGCCTCAGAGGTCTCAGCTTGAAACCCTGGAGCCACCGTAAGCCAGAACTGAGCAGTGCTCTGGAGCCCCTCTCTCTTCTCCTTCCCTCTCCCCCTTCCTCTCCCTCTCTTTCTCTGTCTCTCGAAAGAAAGAAGAAAGAAAGAAAGAAAGAAAGAAAGAAAGAAAGAAAGAAAGAAAGAAAGAAAGGGAGAAAGAAAGAAACAACTTCAAGAGGCTTGGGGGCGGGGCGGTGGCTCCGACCTGCTGTCAGTTCTCTACCGCAGGCTGGCCTCTGCGCCAAGTCAGGCCTGGCAGGGAAGGCGGGCTCCCATTTGGGCAGAAGGGGCTGCGGTGTCTCTGCTTCTGTCTCTGTCTCTCCCTCTCTTTCTGTCTCTCCTTCTCTCTGTGTGTCTCTCTTTCTGTCTGAAAACGTCGGTCCAGGGAGGGGCAGCCTCGCTACAACAAAATGTGTTTTAAATGAAATAAGCCTGGTGGGAAAGACAGGCGGTCCTGTGGTTACACAGTGCTCTTGACAATCAGACTGTGAGGACACTTGGCTCTTTAAACGTGTGTGTGGGGGGCAGCTGGTGGTACACCCAGTTAAGAGCTCACATTGCCATGTACAGGGATCCCAGTTCGAGCCCCTGCTCCACACCTGCAGGGGGGTCGCTTCACAAGCAGTGAAGCAGGTCTGCAGGTGTCTGTCTTTCTCTCCCCCTCTCTGTCTTCCCCCTCCTCTCTCCATTTCTCTCTGTTCTATCTAACAACAACAACATCAATAACAACAACAATAATAACTACAACAACAATAAAAAAAAACCAATAACGTGGCTCCCCACCTGCAGGGCATAAGGGTCCCGGTTTGAGCCCCTGGATCCCCACCTGCAGGGAAGTCGCTTCACAAGGGGTGAAGCAGGTCTGCAGGTGTCTGTCTTTCTCTCCCCCTCTCTGTCTTCCCCTCCTCTCTCCATTTCTCTCTGTCCTATCCAACAACAATGACATCAATAACAACAACAATAGGAACTACAACGATTAAAAAAAACAAGGGCAACAAAATGGAATAAATAAATATTTTTGTAAATTTTTAAAAAATCAACAACAGCAACAAAAGGAAAAGTAAATTAATAAATATTTTTTTAAAAATTTAAAAATGTATTGGGGGGGTGTGGGCAGTGGGCACCTGGTTAAACGCACACATTACCACACACAAAGACCTGGGTTCAAGCCCCTGCTCCCGCCCTGCAGAGATGACACTTCATGAGGGCGAAGCAGGGCTGCAGGTGTGTCTCCTCTTTCTCTTCCCTCCCCCTCTTGATTTCCCCCTGTCCTGTCAGATAAAATAGAAAAATAAAGAAAGAAGGGAAGAAAGAAAAAAAAAGAAAGAGAGAGAGAGAGTAAGAACAAAAGAAAGGAGGGAAAAAGGGCTGCTAGGAGTGGTGGATTCACAGTGCGACAGTGTGGCATGGAGCCCCAGCCACGGCCCGGAGGCAGTAAAATCAAGCACAAATGTCTCAGGTGAAGGAGCATTGGCTGAAAACGTCACATGGGTTTCAGCTGTGATGCAACATCTGTAAACGCTCTTTCAGATGTAGGCTGGGCAGTGGGGGTGGGGCATAGAACTTGGGGGGGAGTGTGGGGGCCTGTACCCGAGCCCCTTATGATCCTGTAAGTCATTATTTAAGTTGTTCAGACTTCACCAAAACAGGAAATGGCTACTTAATGACGTTAAATAATTGCTTTTTAAAAAAAGAAAAGAAGGGGGCTGGGTGGTAGTGCGGCAGGTTAAGCACACGTGGCGTGAAACACAATGAGCGGCGTAAGGATCCCGGTTTCAGCCGCTGACTCCCCACCTGCAGGAGGGTCGCTTCACAGGTGGTGAAGCAGGTCTGCAGTGTCTGTTTGTCTTTCTCTCCCCCTCTGCCTTGCCCTCCTCTCTCGATTTCTCTCTGTCCTATCCAACAACAGCAACAGTAGCAGCAACAACAGTAACAGCAACAACAACAATTAAAAAAAAACATGGCCTCCAGGATCATCGGATTTACAGTGCAGGCACCGAGCCCCAGCGACAACCCTGGAGGCAAAGAGAGAGAGAGAGAGAGAGAGAGAAAATAAAAGAAGGAAGCCTCCCATTCTTCCTGAGGATAACAGAAGGAAGAAGGGAGAGAAAAGCAGAACAGAGAGCAGGGAGACAGCATGGTGTTGGAGCCTTGTCCCCTGAGGCCCCAGGTTCAGTCCCTAATTCCACACGCCCTGGCCAGGGTGGTGTTCTGGCCTGTCTTTGTGTCTCTCATCAAAACAGAAAAATAAGAGACAAGAGGCAGACCAGGCCAGGGGTGTGCCCGGTGGCATGTGGCCTGGAACCAGCCCCCCATGGGAGCCCTGCACAGCGGGGGCCAAGCTGGACTCCGGCCTCCTCCTGGTACGCAGCCCGCAGGGCAGAGCAGGGACAAGGCAAGGCCTCGGGGCGTCCTGAGGCCCGGGGTGCCCGAGGCAGCCCCCCAGACCACGGCAGCTCCGCAGGTGAGGACCCGGTTGGCACCACAGGCCAGGAGTCGGGAAGGGGCCCCCGGAGCTGGGGGAGAGCCGGAACAAGCCCAGGCTGAATGGAGCTCACCGGGCCTGCAGGACAGGCCGGGACCCAGGGCACCTGCCCCAAGCGTCCGAGCTCGTCCTTCAGGACGCCGCTGACTCCTGCACCCAGTGGTCAAGTCAGATACCAGCCGGGACCTTCCTCTTGCCTCAACAGAGCCCGGACAGCCAGCTTTTCCTGGCCACCTGGCCACTGGCCCCCAAACATCGCTTGGGGACTGTACAGGAGACCCCAGATTGTGGCTTGAGCCCAAGGTGTGTTTTTCTTTTCTTTCTAAGTTAATGAATTAATTAATATCCGCTCTACATCAAGAAGCAGACGGAGTATGGCAAGAAGGTCACTTCGTCTGCACTGCTCCAGGAGCAGGCTGAGCTGGGGCCAGGCAGGGGGGAGTAACAGAGAGGCCTCCCAGAGGAGAGGGACAGAGACAGAGGGGCTGAGGCCAGGAGGAGGGATGCGGCTGGGCAGGGCCAGGTCAGGCTCAGCCCATGTGACTGGGCCCGGGCTGCCCACTCTCCCTATCACGCGGCGCTGGACATAAATCACTTGCCTGAGACGAGAGAAGCGTGCAGACAGGAGGGGGCACAGTGGCCAGCCAGCCAGCCTGTCCTGTGCCGAGCAGTCCTGCCCATGGGTTTCAGACGATTTGCTCACACATCATCACGCTTAGGGCCAGGCCAGAGCTCCGACCCTACTCCACAGAACAGCACACGGGGAGGCTTCCTGGGCCGTGGGGTGGGGGCTACTGTGCCGCCCCGTCTCACTTTGGCGCTCACTCTAAAAAAAAAAAAAGGCCTATTTGTCTAATGAGAGAGAAGAGACCAGCCAGTGTGGTTATGCACAGTCCAGGAGTCGAACCTGAGACCTCAGAAGCATGTGAGCCACTCCCGGTCTCTGGCAGGCCTCTCTGGGAAGCCTTCCAGTCCTGGCTCAGTCCTTGGTGTGGCAGAGCTCTGGTCTCCCTCGCATGTTCACCCAGGAAGTGAATCTTTATTTTACTATTTTTAAAAAATATTTATTTTATCTATTTATTCCCTTTTGTTGCCCTTGTTGTTTTATTGTTGTAGTTATTGTTGTTGCTATTGATGTCGTTGTTGTTGGATAGGACAGAGAGAAATGGAGAGAGGAGGGGAAGACAGAGAGGGGGAGAGAAAGACAGACACCTGCAGACCTGCTTCACCGCCTGGGAAGCGACCCCCCTGCAGGTGGGGAGCCGGGGGCTCGAACCAGGATCCTTATGCCGGTCCCTGCGCTTTGAGCCACCTGCACTTAACCCACTGCGCTACAGCCTGACTCCCTTTATTTTACTATTACCATTTCTTGTGGGTACTAGGGCATGGTGAGCAGGAAATCCCACCACTTCTCGGCTGCATTTTTTCCCACTTTTATCTCAAATAATGAGAGTAAGAGAGAGAAGGAGGGGAGAGACCATGGCGCTGCATCATCCTTGAAGCTTCACCTGGTTCCTGGTAGGCTTAGTGCTTAGGAAGGTCTGTGCCCGACTGGGCAAGGTATCTCCCGGCCCCTAAAGAATCTTTGAAGCCACGCAAAGTGAGGTCTGACTCTCTCCTGCCCTCCTCTGCCAAGCCCAGCTGTGGGCTGCAGACTGTGCGCCCAACCCCCACAGCCACCCCCCCCCCCCAGCCACCCAGGAAGCAGGAAACAGAACAGAAGCCCCAGGGTGGAGCCTCACCCAGGGGTGGCAGCAGGCTTTATTTTTAAAGTTTATTTGGGGGGTCGGGCGGTGGCACACTCTGTTAAGTGAAAGGACTCGCGTGAGGATCTGGGTTTGAACCCCCTGCTCCCCAACTGCAATGAAGCAGGACTGCAGGTGTCTGTCTGTCTCTCTCCCTATCTATCTCCCCTCTCCTCTCTCAATTTCTCTCTATTCTATCCAGAAAAACAAAACAAAACAAAAAAACTGCCAGGAGCCCCAGCTATAATCCTGGAGGGAAAAAAAAGGAAAGAAAGTTTATCAGAATAAAGAAGTTAAGAAACAGGGGCTGGTGGTGGCACACCTGGTTGAGCGCACATGTTACAACGTGCAAGGACACAGGTTTGAGTCCCCAGTCCCCACCTGCAGGGAGGAAAGCTTTGCGAGTGGTGAAGCAGGGCTGCAGGTGTCTCTCTCTCTCTATTTCCCTCTCTCCCACCCCTTTCTCTCTTAATTTCTGACTGTCTCTACCCAAAAAATAAACATAATAAAAAAAATTTTTAAAAAGAAATAATCACCCACCAAACTCAGAAAAAAAAGACCCCATCCAAAAGTGAGAGGATATGAACAGAATATTTACCACAAAAGTGATCCAAAAGGCCAGCAGACATATGGAAAGATGCACCAAGGCAGTGACTGTCGGAGAAATGCAGTAAAGACAGCAACGAGATACCACCTCAGCCCTGTGAGTCTGTCACACAGCAGAAAAGGCAGCAGCAACAAATGCTGGAGAGGCTGTGGGGACAAAGGAGCCCCCTGCACTGCTGGTGGGAATGTCAGCGGGTCCAGCCCCTGCAGAGAGCAGTCTGGAGACTCTCAGATGCTAGAAGTGGGCCTGCCCTGTGACCCTGCAATTCCCCTCCTGGGAACAGATCTTAAGAAAACCAACACACCCATCCAGAAAGATCTGTGTGCACCTGTGTTCACAGCAGCACAGTGTGTAACAGCCACAACCTGGAGGCCACCCAGGTGTCCAACAACAGATGAGGGGCTGAGCAAGCTGTGGCCTAGATACACAATGGAATACTACTCGGCTGTAAATAATGATGAATTCTCCTTCTTTACCTCCTCTTGGATGGAGCTTGAAGGAATCCTGTGAAGTGAGATCAGCCAGAAGGAGAAGGAGGAAGATGGGGTGGTCTCACCGATAGAAGGGAAACACTAAGCAGAGCTTGGACTGGAGTTGGTGTGTTGCACCAAAGTCAAGGCCTCTGGGGGGGTTTCTTTCAGGTCCTGGAACCTGGTGGTGGATGAGGACCTAGGTGGGGAATTAGAGTGTCATGTGGGAACTGAGTAATGTGACACATGGACCAACTACTGTATTTTACCGTCGACTGTAAACCGTTATTCCCCCATAAGGCGGGGGTGGGGGGGAGAAAAGGAGGAATCAGCAAGAGAAGGGCAGACAGTAAAAAGGAGCCACCTGCTCCCAGGTGAGGCAGAAGGGGAGGGTCACAGACCTCCTGCTCAGCTGGTGGCTTTAGAGAGAGCAGGAGGGAAGGTCTTCAGAGAAGGAGCCCGACCCTGCCTCGCACCGGACATGCCACTGAAGGGGTGGGGGGGACAGAAGCCTCCACACGGAGTAGACGCCCAGTGCTGAGCACGTCCCATGAGCACTGGGCAGGGGGCAAACCGGAGAGCAGCACAGGGTGATGTGGAACAGACACGCGGCAGAGACAGAGAAGCGGGCAGACTCATGGCAGCACTGGTCCAGGAGCCCCGAAACAGCCAGAGACTGTGGGAGACCAGGCGGGTGGGGGGTGCGGACAGAGGACACGCGGTGGCTCCAGGGTGGCAGGGCCTCTGGGGCTCGTGCTGAGTCCAGCAAACGGCTGTTTGGAATCACGCTGCCAGGCCTTTCACGACTGTGGCCAAAACCCAGACCTTAGACGGGATACTCTCTGGGGGGCAGAGAAGATGGGTACCCCCCAAGGTGGGCATTGATCCCAGCAGGACACAGACCTCTGACAAACCAACCTGGGACTTGAAGCTGACCCCCCCCCCCCCCACACACACACACACGGCGGGGTCCTGTCTCCAGCTTCTCCATCCAGGCAGACTGTGACTGGCCCCTGTGCTCAGCCTGCAGACCCCAGGAAGCCGGGGAAAGTTGCAGCCCAAACTGTCACCGCAGTGAAGCAGGGAGCCAGGCATGTTGCACCCTGTGTGCCAGGGTGGACGGCCCAGTGAGAGAGCAAGATGCCAGGGGGTGCAGGCCCCCTCTGCCGTCTGAGGAGAGAGCTGTCCTGCAGCCTCACTGCCCCACGCGCAAAGGAGCTGCCACCGGTTCCCACAGAGCTGGGTGTGACCGCGGGGCCCGGGAGACCAAGGCTTTTGGCGGTGACGTGGCTCATCGTTGGAGCACAGGCCTTGCAAGCCTGACGCCCGACATTTTGTGTGCAGGAATGACACTGTGCCTCTCCCCCTCCCTCCTTCTCCCCTCTTCTCCCCTTTCTCCTTCCCCTCCCCCCTCACTGTTTCTCTCTCCTTCTCTCCCTCCTTCCCTCTCTCCTTCTCCCTCCCCCCTGCAACAAGTAAGCCTGCTGGGTCAGGTGTCTGGTGCTCTGGCTAGAGGCTGCCATGTGGCTCAGATGTGGCAGCTCAATGTCCTTTCCTGCCCGCTGCTGCTCCAGGACGGACAGGGGCCTGTGTGTTTGCTCAACACCCGGGCTGAACACCAGGACTGAACCACGGCCGCCAGCACAAGCCGCACTTCAGCAAGCGGCCCTTGGGGGCTGGCTTTGTCGCTGATTATTATTAGTGCTGTTGTTGTTGTTCAGATAGAGACAGAGAAATTGAGAGGGGAGTGGGGAGAGAGACAGAGAAACTACATGCAGTCTTGCTTTAGTACTTGTGAAACATCCCCCTGCAGGTGGGGGCCAGGGGCTTGAACTCGGGTCCTTGTGTGCTGTAGCATGTGCGCTACAGCGGGTGTGGTAGTGGGTGTGCCACTACCTGGCCCACCTCGTCGTTCTTTATATTTATAAGACAAATAAAAAGAGGAGAGACCCCACAGCCCTGCCCACCTCCATGGGCTCCCTGGGTGCTGTGCCTGGTGCTGAGAGAGGAGACACCCCACAGCCCTGCCCACCCTCCATGGGCTCCCTGGGTGCTGTGCCTGGTGCTGAGAGAGGAGACACCCCACAGCCCTGCCCACCCTCCATGGGCTCCCTGGGTGCTGTGCCTGGTGCTGAGAGAGGAGAGACCCCACAGCCCTGCCCACCCTGCATGGGCTCCCTGGGTGCTGTGCCTGGTGCTGAGAGAGGAGACCCCACAGCCCTGCCCACCCTCCATGGGCTCCCTGGGTGCTGTGCCTGGTGCTGAGAGAGGAGAGACCCCACAGCCCTGCCCACCCTCCATGGGCTCCCTGGGTGCTGTGCAGGGTGCTGAGAGAGGAGAGACCCCACAGCCCTGCCCACCCTCCATGGGCTCCCTGGGTGCTGTGCAGGGTGCTGAGAGAGGAGAGACCCCACAGCCCTGCCCACCCTCCATGGGCTCCCTGGGTGCTGTGCAGGGTGCTGAGAGAGGAGACACCCCACAGCCCTGCCCACCCTCCATGGGTCTCCCTGGGTGTTGTGCAGGGTGCTGAGAGAGGAGAGACCCCACAGCCCTGCCCACCCTCCATGGGCTCCCTGGGTGCTGTGCCTGGTGCTGAGAGAGGAGAGACCCCACAGCCCTGCCCACCCTCCATGGGCTCCCTGGGTGCTGTGCCTGGTGCTGAGAGAGGAGAGATCCCACAGCCCTGCCCACCTTCCATGGGATCCTTGGGTGCTGTGCAGGGTTCTGAGAGAGGAGAGATCCCATCCACTCTGGTGTCCCCCAGTGCCATCCGTGGTTCTGTCATGTGTTGTTGGGGTTTGAACCCAGGGCCTCAGACATGGTAAGGGGCAAGGCGTGTGCTGCCCTGGTGGGCTGTCTGCCAAGCGCCCCTCTGCAGCGCAGACTACAGTTACTCACTCTCACAGCTGAGAGCCTGGCCTGCTGTGTCCTGTCCACCCTCCCCCCGGAGAGCAAGGGCGGCCTGTTTGCCACCTCGGGCATGTAGGGGACCGTGTGGAAGCGTCTAGAAGAGGGGCCCTGTGGGCTGGCAGTGCCAGGTTGCACCCGGGAGCAGACACCCACTCTGCCGTGTTGCAATCCCTGCGAGTCCCAGCAGGAACGGTGGGCCGGGCGGCCAGAGTCTGAGCTGGAGAGTTCTAATTGGGGCTTGAACGGGCCACCAACACTCTGGGGCAGAAAGGGGGTGGGGGCCTTTCTTGGGAGCCCAGAGCCCTTGTGCCAGGCGGCTGGCGAGACCGCCTTCTGCCGTGGTGATGTGGGCGCCTGTTGGGAAGGGTGCTGCTCTGTGCCCAGCCCCACCCTTGGCGCCAGAGCTCAGGGCAGGCTGGTTGCCTGGGGGGGTGCTTGGTGCTGGGGTGGCTGGGTGCTGTGGCAGTGCTGGGGGGGATGGGGGAGTAGGTTCTAGGGGTGTGCTGGGTTCTGGTAGGTGCTGGGGGGCTAGGTACTGGTGGGCTGGGTGCTGGGGGGCTGGGTGGTGGGTGTGCTAGGTGCAGGGTGCCAGTCCCTGTTCAGGCGCCATTTGCCGGGCTGGGCTGGCTTCACGGGCGGTAGAGAGACGACCAGGGACTCATGGCTGAGCTGGGAATCAGCATCTTGTTTATTAATCAGATACATCGCCTTTTATGCATCTCTTCACCGGAAGTGGCAAGGGAAAGGAAATGAATGGGTGAGGGGGCGGAGCAAAAACAGAGTGGGAACAGAACATAGCAAGCTTCCATCCAACCAGGGGGGATGAAACCAATGAAAACAATGATGATGTAAATAGACCACAATGTCAAGCAATGCAACAGAAGGGGTCTTAGAAGCAGAATTTAGAAGCAGACCAACACAGGGGGTGCTGGATGCTAGGTGCTGGGCACACTTCTGCTCTTCTCCATAGGAAAGACTGCGGGGGTGGGGGGCTCCCCTTTGCTGGGAGCTTGGGGGAGGAGCTGTCCCTTCTCTCCCTGTGAACCTCAGGGAGGCCTGGAGGTGCTCCCAACCAGTGGCCCTGCTGTCCTTGCCCCTAGAGGCGGCTGGCCTGGGACGGGGCAGGGCCTTCTGTCTCACAGGGTCAGGCTGGAACTTGACAAGACAAACGGGCATGTCAGCAAAATCTCAGTGCAGTCGGAGGGGCCACCAGTCATTAGCCGCAACCCCCCCCCCTTCTCCCTTCCCCAAGCCCCACCCCTGGGTCTGAGGGCGGCCCTGCTGGCTTCTACCCAAGGCTGGTGTTGAGGGCAAAGGAAGATGGGTCCCAGGGTGACTGAGAAACAGACATTGGACTGTGGGGCCCATGGGAGCCAGAGAGACTGGTCCTTGCTCCAGACTGTGGGGGCTGTGCCCGGGGTGGGGGGGTTGGCAGGGGACAGGTGCAGGACGCGGCCTGGGATGGGGGCACATCCCAGCTGGGGAGCAGAGCTGGCTAGCAAGGCCAGGAGCCGAGTGGGGCACCCCAGAACCCTGCCTCCAGTGACCCAGCTGTCCCTAAGCAAAGCTGGGCCAGGGACTCCCCGAGGGGATATAATGGGGGACTGTTGTGGGGCCGGGAAGGACAGGGTAGTACCAGCCCAATCAGCCCCCACTGTACACTGCCTCTAAGTGACCATCACCATCTGCGCCGGCTCTGTGCTGGGCACTTGGGACATGGCCAGGCATCCCGGCACAGAGAGGGCCAGGCCACCAGAGGACGAGGGCCGGGGAGGACCCCCCCTGCCCCCCCACTCCCAGAGCCGCCCCCAGTCTGGGCAGGGCAGCTAAGGGGCCGAACCCGCAGTAATTACAGGCTGCGGTTTGGGGTAAACAGTTATCTGAGGCAGAGGTGGGGTTCTGGCCCCCTGCCCAACGCCCGCCCAGCCCGCCTGCAGGGGTCCCGGGGTTGGGGGCGGACCTGCACTTCAGCCCTTCTCTGGGCGTGGGGGCAGCCACACTGCTGCTCCTGTCCTGGGCGCCGACTCTCCAGACTGCTTCGGCCTCAGCACTGCCCCAAACACATGGGCTCCCCTAAGGAGGACAAATCAGAGTCTTCCGGAAGGAGGGTGGGCTCCAGGGTGGGGCACCAGGCGGGGCATGGGCCTTGCCTCTGCGTGTCCACCCAGCAGCCAGGAAACAAATCCTCTGGGAAATCGAACCTCAGGGACCCAGCATCCGCTCAGGGGAAGCAGCCTTCCTCTCAGAGCTCCGGGGCCTGGGGGTCACAGCTCCCCTCTGCCGTGGCTGCCCGCCAAGCACACCCCACACACCCTGCCCACCGAGCTCAGGTAAAGCAGCAGAATCCATGGCCTCCCAGCCTTCCAGACCATCCTGGGTGTGGGCACTGGCCTTCCTGGGCGCCGGGCAGGATGGCAGCTCCCAGCCCTGCTCAGATGGGCTCTGCACCCCGCCTCCTTAGGTTAACCGTCTTTCACACGTAACCACAGGCTTCTGGGGGTGCCCGAGATGGTATCATCCCGCGTTAATCACCTTTCGTTTCTACCCGGTAATTAGCCAGGTAAGAACGGCCCCCGGGGCAGCGGCCCAGTAAGGCTAGCAGCTGGAGTGTGGGCACTCACTCTGTGGGCAAGGGGAGCATCCCAGGAAGCTGGGAAAGGCAGGACCTGCCCCCAGCCCAGGAACCAGGACGCCTCCCCAGGGACCTCCAAGTTGGACAAGAGGTGCTCTGCAGAACGGGAGCTGTTTCCACCTCCAGGACACAGGAAGCCTCTAGGAGGCCCCGCATCCCAGAGCCCAGCTCCAGACCCAGCTGAGGTCCTGAGGGTGTCAGGGCTCCCCACGTGATGTGCAGAGACTTTGCTAAAGAGGGCCCGGGAGGCCTGGTGGTGGCGTTTCCAGCAAAGCTGGGAGCCACCTGCAGTGACCAGTTAGCTGAGCATGAGGGTGCTGGGGGCCGGGGGCGGGGGAGGCAGAGGGCTTCGCTGCAGAAGAAAGGCCTCCAGGAGCGGTGCTCCCCCACAGACAGACAGACAGACACTCAGAGAAAGAACCCCTAAAATGCCACCACCTCTCATCACTGCTCTCAGTGCCAGATGACAGGACATCCTGGGGCCAAGATGGAAGAAGTAAAAAGCTATTATGGGAGAAGGGGCCATCCGAGCCACGAGAGTTCTTAGAGCCAAAAAGACTGTATGTGTGAAAAGATCAAGAAGAAAAGAGTGGCAGGGCTGCATCACAGGGGGAGAGGGGGAGGAGGGGAAGAGAAGGGAGAGGAGGAAGAGGAGGGGAGGAGAGGGGAGGGGTAGAAGGAGGGGAGGAGGGAGAGAAGGGGAAGAGGGGAGACAGGAGAGGAAAGGGGAGGGGGAAGAAGGGGAGGAGGGGAAGGAGGGAGAAGGAAGGGGAGGGAGAGGAAGGGGAGGGAGAGGAAGGGGGAGGGGAAGAAGAAGGGGAAGAAGGGGGGAAGAGGGGGAGGATGAGGGAGAGGAAAGGGGGAGGGGAAGAGGAGTAAGGGGAGGAGCAGGAGAAGAAGCAGGAGGAGGAGAGAGAAATGCCCCCACACTTCCTAAAGCCTGAGCTGCAATAGCTGCCCCCCAGCTGTTGGGGAACCCAGGCCTGGGCTGAGTAGGGGGCAGTGGGCTGTGTTGGCTCCTGGATTTCAGAATAACTCAGAAGAGAGGCCACCCCATCACCTGGCAGGGAATCCTTGGGTTCCCACGATGGGCCTAGATCTCTCACAGACCCTCTCTTCACCCTCACTGGTCACTTCCATCAGGATCGTCATCACAAGCCCTCTGTGGCCTCTCCAGGACCTCCCTCACTAGAGCAGCCATGGCGGGGACGCCCCACTCTCTGCAGGGAGGCTGGTCAGCCTGCTCTGCCCCTCGAGGAAGACGGGTCCTGACGTGAGAGCAGCCTGGAAGGTTCCAGCTGTGACCATGGACTGAGAGCTCAGACTGACAGGAACTCGGAGGCCACACAGGCTGCTGTGCTGGATGTGAATGTACAGGGGCCCTGGGTCAGATCATGAGGTTAACTGCTGATGGTATTTATATATTTTCCTCATGTTTGGGAGCTGCTATCTGCCCTGATCCAGCTTTCTAGTCCTATTCTCAACACTGACACCATCTCCCCAGACAATATTTCTAGTCTACCTGCAGGTTAGCTGTCAGGCTCCAGCAAAACCACAGTCATGGGCCCCTAGTAACACACCTAGAATAGACTTCCAGCTTCTGTCCACCTTAAAATTCCTATTCTTATCTGCTCTATTCCTACTTTCTGGTTCCTGTTTATTAAACAATGTATCCTGCTTTATATCTTACCACCTTTCAGCCACCAAGCTGCAGATGCTGCCATGACGCCACCCTGACCCCCCTGGGCAGACGCCCTCCCCCATGTGTCCTGGAGCCTCCCCTCCCCAGAGCCCTGCCCCACTAGGGACAGACAGACACAGGCTGGGGGTGTGGATCCACCTGCCAACACCCATGTCCAGTGGAGAAGCAATGACAGAAGCCAGAACTCCCACCTGCTGCTCCCCATAAAGAGTTTGGGTCCCTACTCCCAGAGGGGGAGACGAGCAGAGGGCTCTGAACCCCGACTCCATCAGGACCCAGAGAGAGAAGAGGAAAAAAGGACGGACATTCAGAAGTAATAATAGGTGTAGGTGTAACTTAGAAAGGAAGAGAAGGGGGCCAAGAAGTAGCACACCGGCTTGAGTGCACACACTACAATGTGCAAGGACCCAGGTTCAAGCCCCTGGTCCCCACCCGCAGGAGAAAGCCTCACGGAAAGCTTCACAAGTGGTGAGGTAGAGTTTCATGTGCCTCTCTGTCTCTCTCCTCAATTTCTCTCTATGTTTATCCAATCTAAATAAACTAATTGATTTTTTAAAAAGTAAGATAAAGCTGGACCATAGGAAAAATGGGCATAAATTTGGATGATAGATAGATAGATAGATAGATAGATAGATATAGAAATAATAGCCCATATCTGTGCCTTGGAAGAACCACTGAGGTTTCCAGTGGAGGGCTGGGGAACTCTGGTGGAGGGTCAGGCGGTAGCATTGCGGGTTAAGGGCACATAGTACGAACTTTACAAAGTGGCATGAGGATCCCGGTTCGAGCCCCCGGCTCCCCACCTGCAGGGAGGGTCACGTCACAAGCAATGAAGCAGGTCTGCAGGTGTCTGTCTTTCTCTCCTCCTCTCCTATCATCCCCTCCCTGTCAATTTCTCTCTTATCCAAAAAAAAAAAAAAAAATGGCCACAGGAGCAGTGGATTTGTAGTGCCGGCACCGAGCCCCAGCGACAACCCTAGAGGCAAAAAACAAAAAAAAACCTCTGATGGTGGGAAAGGTGTGGAATTAGACCCATGATATCTTATAATTTTGTAAATAAATATTAAATTACTAAAAACAAAAAAAGGCCTCAGGGAGTCTCCAGAACTTCCAGAAAATGGAATCGAGAATTTGAGAGGCACAAACCAGGGCTGAGGCTGCAGTGGGGCTTGGGGGGCGGGGGCACCCTTCACCCGGCTGTGCCCGCTTTGCCGAGGGCGTGGCACGGATGTCAGAACCCAACTGGAGACGAAGATGAGAGGCAGTGGGGGCCAGGCTGGCTTTCTCTCACTTTAAACTTGTCTGAGCCGGGAGATAGCTCACCCAGTAGGGGCTGCACCCTACCAGGTACAAAGCCTGAAGCTCCTACCCCAGCACCACATGAGGGTGCCACGGCAACTGGGGAAGCTCTGCAGACGTTGGAGTGGGTCAACATCTCTCCTTTCACTGTCTGTGTCCATCTCTATCTCTGTCTGAAATCTGAGAAAATGGAGAAGAGTCCATGGATGCCCAGCGTAGCCACGTGCACACGAGGCCTGGGACCCACGTGTGCCTTCACCCCTCCCGCCCCTCCCCCGGGATGCAGACGGGACCTGCGTGGCTTCTGGGAGATGCCACCCCACCCTGCCTACCGGGGTCGGGGAACTCGCCTCCCGGCCCCCCGAGTGGGCAGAAAGGAGCCACGTGCCTGGTGGGACTGTGCAGACACATTCCCTGCCTCCCAGAGCTGAGGCTCGGACGTGCTCTGCCGTGTGATGGGTTGAGACGCCGCGGCTCAGACTCTCCAGGGGAGGCAGCGCCAGCCTCAGCGCGACTTGGAGTGGCACGTGGCTCCAGCGTGATTCTGATTCCACTGAGCTCTCAGCTCCTGTGGCCACTGCAAGATGTCAGCAAGCCGGTCATTTCAAACACCAGGTCAGGAGAGTCTTGCTGTCCTGGAGGCCTGTTGTCTGGGCCAGTTTCCCCAGGGCCAACGTCAGGGTGTCTGGATTCTGGCAGAGAAGCTGCTGCCTCTCCCACGCCCTGACCACAGCTGAATTCCTCATTTCCTCAGCTCCTGCTCCTGCTTCTGCCCGCACACCCTGGCTTGTGGACCCTTATATCCACTCTCCGCATATCTTTTGGGCTCTGCCGAGGCCACCACCCCCTCTCCCATCTCTCTGTGTGTGAAAACCCTCCCTCTTGGGAGAATGTATTGATTTTATCAGGTCCTGCCCGAGTCCTCTGGGATAATCTTCCCATGTTTTTTTTTTTAAGACAGATTTTGGGGGGAGTTGGGGAGTAGCGCAACAGGTTAAGTGCATGTGGCCCAAAGCACAAGAACTGGTTTGAGCCCCCGGCTCCCCACCTGCAGGGGAGTCGCTTCCCAGGCGGTGAAGCAGGTCTGCAGGTGTCTGTCTTTCTCTCCCCCTCTCGGTCTTCCCCTCCTCTCTCCATTTCTCTCTGTCCTATCCAACAACAACGATATCAATAATAACTACAACAATAATAACTACAACAATAAAGCAACAAGGGCAACAAAAGGGAAAAAATAAATAAACAGAGTCTTAATTTTTTTACCTTTATTTGTTGCATAGAGACAGTCAGAAATTGAGAGGGAAGGGGGAGATAGGGAGAGAGACACCTGCAGCCCTGCTTCACCCCTGTGAAGCTTTTCCCCTGCAGGTGGGGACCAGGGGCTCAAACCTGGGCCCTTGCACACTGTAACATGTGCACTCAACCAGGTGCGCCACCACCTGGCCCCATAATCTTCCCATTTTAACACCATCACACCTGCAAACACTTTTTTTTCTCAAAGGCTGGGGGGTTGGACCCACCTGCCAACACCCATGTCCCGCAGAGAAGCAATTACAGAAGCCAGAACTCCCACCTTCTGCTCCCCAGAAAGATCTTTGGCCCACACTCCCAGAGAGATAAAGACCAGGGCAGCTTCCAAAGGAGAGGGTGGGACAGGGAGCTCTGGTGGTGGGAACTGTGTGGAGTTGTATCCTGTTATCTTACAATCATGTTAATTATTAAATTGCTAATAAAAATTCAAACAGACTTCTCACATTAGTCATTCTAGGACACAGATTTCTTGGGGGAGGTAATGGCATGTGCGGCTAAATCGACCGCAGTCTGTCTGTTGCTCCTCAGAGACCGTGTCTGTCACTCTGTAAGAGACCATCACCATCACCCCCAGCCTCCATGGAGGGGGAGAGACAGACAGACACCTGCAGACCTGCCTCACCGCCTGGGAAGCGACTCCCCTGCAGGTGGGGAGCTGGGGGCTCGAACCGGGATCCTTACGCCGGTCCTTGCGCTTTGCACCACGTGCGCTTAACCTGTTGCGCCACCGCCTGACTCCCATAAATAAAATGTTTTTTAAAAAAATTTTATATTTATTTATTTATTTTCCCTTTTGTTGCCCTTGTCATTCTTCCTTGTTGTTATAGTTATTATTGTTGTTGTTCTTGATGTCGTTGTTGGATAGGACAGAGAGAAATGGGGAGAAGAGGGGAAGACAGAGAGGGGGAGAGAAAGACAGAGGATCTAATTTATTATGAGAGAGAGAGAGAGACAGAGAGAGAGAGAGAGATTCACATGAGACAGAGAGAAGGTTGGGGATTGAATCAGGATCCTCAGGCAAGCAAGTCTGTGGCTGAGCCAGCTGAGCCATTTCCCCAGCCCCTCTGACCACAGCCTGAGTCTTACAGCCGTTCTGAGCCTCACAGCAGAGCATCAGACGGGCCCTGTGCCCACATCCTCCAGCCCCACGCTGCCAGTGACACGTCCTTCCTGGGCAGCTGCCCGAGGCCGCTGGGTCACCAGCTGCCTCACGTGGACTGTGTGCAAATCCCTGTTTTCGTTCCATCTGTCCGGGGCACTGCGGCTTCTCTCCCACTGCGACTTTTCCCTTTTAAAGACTGATTTGATTGAGCAGGGCTGGAGCCAGCGCCTCACAGTGCACTGGGACCTGTGGCGGGGCCTCAGGCATGCGAGTCCCACACTGCAGCCAGCAGCCAGGAGCCAGGAGCCGGGAGCTGGGAGCCGGGAGCCAGGAGCCGCTCCTCCGGGCACACAGCTGTTCTGTTTGTGCTTCTCCTCTTTCTCCTTGGGCCGCGTCCTGCCTTGTCTGCTTGACAATCTGAATCTTCCTTTTGCTGTCGGACTTAGTTGAGGTTTTAAAAGGCTATTCTCCATCCTAACTACCCTCATCAGGCTTCCTTCTCTGGTTTCTTCACTCACAAAACGTCTGCTGGTTGCTGGGCGTGTGTCCGGAGTGCCCAGTGGATCACCAAGTTTGGTGTTCAGGGCCTCCCCTCCAGCTTGGTGACGGGAGCATGCATAGACCGAGCATCCTGCAATCACCGTCAGTGTTCCAAGCAGTCAGAAGCTTCTGGCTACCCTCCCGTTATCTATTTATAGCAGCGCTGAACTGTAGTCAGAAAATAGAGCTCACCCCGGGCGGGGAGACAGCACAGTGGTTCTGCAAGACTCCTGCCTAAGGCTCTGAGGTCCCAGGTTCAGTCCTCAGCACCACCATCAGCCAGAGCTCAGCAGGGCTCTGGAATCTCTCTCATTAAAATATTTTTAATTTTCATATTTATCATTTATTGGATAGAGTCAAAGAGAAGTTGAGAGGGAAGGGGGGAAGAGAGGGAGAGAGATAGAGGGACACCGGCAGCCCTGCTTCAACACTTACAAAGCTTTCCCCCTTGCAGTTGGTAACCGGGGGCTTGAACCCGGGTCCTTGTGCACTGTGATGTGTGTGCTTAACCAAGTGTGCCACTGCCTGGCCCCCTAAATCAACTATCTTAAAAGAACACAGTTCATCCTGCTGGTAGCTTGGGCTGGTCCATTTTGCAAATCTCTGTTCTCATAAGTTGATGTAGAAACCATTAATGATGATCTGGGTGAGTGGAAGGGCACCCTTATCCTAGAAGGTCTCCCTCTCCCTCTCCCTCTGCCTCTCCCTCTCCCTCTCCCTCTCTCTCCCTCTCCCTTTCCCTCTCCCTCTCTCTCTCCTCCCTCTGTCCTCTCTCTCCTCTCTCCTCTCCCTCTCCTTCTCCCTCTCCCTCTCTCCCTCTCTCTCTCCCTCTCTCCCTCTCCCTCTCTCTCCCTCTCCCTCTCCCTCTCTCCTTCTCCCTCTCCCTCTCCCTCTCTCCCTCTCTCTCCCTCTCCCTCTCCATCTCTCTCCATCTCCCTCTCTCTCTCCTCTCTCTCTGTCTCTCTCTCTCCTCTCTCTCTCCTCTCTCTCTCCTCTCTCTCTCCTCTCTCTCTCCCTCTCTCTCTCTCTCCTCTCTCTCTCCCTCTCTCTCTCTCCTCTCTCTCTCCCTCTCTCTCTCTCTCCTGCTGTGACTGTCAGAGACAGAGAGAATGGTGAACAGAGAGATTTCTCTCTCAGCATCGGCCGTGCGGACACAGCAGTGTAGCCCAGTGCCCCTTCCCTGCTGGAGCCCTCGGGTCTCTCACGCCGGCCTTGATGAGTGAGGGTGTCAGTAGGTGCCGGGTCGAGTTTGCACGGGAGAAAGTCCCAGTCACGCACTCAAACGCCATGTCCCCTGTGGCACCGTGTACACACATCTGCCCGTCACCACCTCATGTACCCACGTCGGGAAGAGCACCACAAGCTGTCCTCAAGGTGGGGTGCCCTGCACAGAGGTGTCAGTTTCCTCGGGGGAACGGGCCACCCCGTCTCCCATGTCACCACCTCCCATGTCTGTTGGCCACCAGAGAGCTCGGGCCAGCAGCGGCGGGGTGAGCTCACTGAGCGGTCTTCCAGTGTACCGTGGAGTGGCGGCAGAAGGTACGACAAACCCCCTCAGGGCACCGTGGCAGCGGACGGAACGCTTTATTGTCTGAGTTACAAGTTTATAAAGGGGCAGCTGTGCGGGGGAAGCAGCCAGCTGGCCAATGAGACCAGCATCTCCTTATAAGGGAAAACAGAGCGCGGCCATGAGAAGGTGTGGATGGTGATGCAGGAACGGGGAAATAGAAATATAAGGAAGGAGAAGCCCACCAGAGGGAGGAGGGTGGGGTGATGCGGCGAGAATGATAGGCTGGCTGGAATTCCCCGCGTACTCCAGCCCACCTCGCTCGACCGTGAGGCTGGCACTGCAAGGGGAGACTGACAGACGAGCTTCCGGGGGGGTCAGCCGTCCATGCTCAAACTCACACCAGACCCTCACAGAGGGTCACCTTCAACCACCGCGGGGGCCCTGGGCCTCGGCCTCCCCAGTCAGAGTAGAAAGGACACGGCCCTGGGGGTTCTGGCAGGCCTGGAGCCCCCAGCACAGCAGAGATGGGGGTTTCTCTCACCCGAAGTCCCTTGGGCCCTGAGGGACTGCTCTCCCCTCCTCTGCCTCTGGCCACTCCCAGTCGTACCCTGTCCGTGTGGTCAGCAGCCTGTGGATGGAGGCAGCTGTGGGCCCGGCCCCCGTCTACAGCAGGGGGTGAGGGGCGTGCTATGTGCATCCTTCTGTGCGCCCCCATCACCTTGTGAACAGACCACCACCACCAACCCTGCCATGCAGGGCCCCCAGAGCCCTGTCCCCAGCCTGACTTATATGAACAGCTGCGTTCAAGGCTCTGTGTGCACACAAATGACTAGTCTTTCAGAGCCAAGAAAAGGATCACCCAGCAGGGCACACACCTTGATCCTGGGCAAACACATGGTCCTGGGCTCAAGCCCTGGAACCACACAGGAGCACCCTGGAGGAGACATGGAGAGGGGCCTTTGTGCATGGTATGCATGGTGCATGGTGTACATAGTGCATGGTGTGCGTGGTGCATGAAGTACATGGTGCATGGTGTGCATGGTGCTTGGTGTGCATAATGCATGGTATGCATGGCGCGAAGTGTACATAGTGCATATGCATGTAGTGCATGGCACATGTCATGCATGGTGTGCATGGTGCATGGTGTGCATGGTGCTTGGTGTGCATGGTGCATGGTGTGCGTGGTGCATGGTGTACATAGTGTGTTTGTGTGCATGGTGCATGATGTACATATTGCATGGTGCACGTCATGCATGGTGTGCATGGTGCGTGGTGCATGGTGTGCGTGGTGTACATAGTGCATGGTGTGCGTGGTGCACGGTGTACACAGTGCATGGTGTGCGTAATGCATGGTGTGCATGGTTCATGGAGTACATAGTGCATGGCGTGCATGGTACATGGGTGCATGGTACACATAGTGCATGGTGTGCGTGTGTGCATGGTGCATGGTGGGAATGGTGCTTGGTGTGTGTGGTGTGCATGGTGCACATGGTGTACATAGTGCATGGTGTGCATGGTGCATGGTGTACATAGTGTATGGTGTGCATGATGTACATAGTGCATTGTGTGCATGGTGCTTGGTGCACATAGTGCATGGTGTGCGTGGTGCATGAAGTACATAGTGCATGGCGTGCATGGTGTGCACGGTGCACATAGTGCATGGTGTGCGTGTGTGTGTGGTACATAGTATGTGTGGTGCGTGTATGCATGTGAGCATGGTGCATGGTGGGAATGGTGCTTGGTGTGTGTGGTGTGCGTCGTGTGCATGGTGTACATAGTGCATGGTGTGCATGGTGCACAGTGTGCATTGGTGTGTGGTGTGCATGGTGCGTGGTGTGCATGGTGGTCTTGTTTCTCTCTCTGAAATAAAATGAAACCAACAAGACCGCCTTAAGAGTGGTAGAACCGAGCATGTGTAAGGGCCGGGTCACAGGAGAGCTCTGTCCAGCGAGGTCTGAGCCTCTCATGTGCCCCTGAGAGGGACTGTCACTCCTTGCTTTAGAATCAGCTCTCCAAGCAGCCTCACGGTAATGTCTGTAATGGCCAGCCTTTGTAGTGCCCATTTGCTGTGCATGTGGCTCCCTCTTGTCATCTCCTGCATTCATTTACCCGGGAGCCTTGGCAGTCAGCACAGGACTTGCCTCCTGAGAGCCTGCCTCCAGCCACAGTGACACTCAGCTCCCCTCTCCCAGCGATTGGAGTGTGTGGGTTCCAATACTGCATAGACTTCTGGGGGGTTGGGCGGTGGCGCAGCTGGTTGAGGGCTCACATCACAGTGCTCAAGAACCCGGGGGTCAAGCTCCTGGTCCCCACCTGCAGGGAGAGTGTCCCCGTCCACTCCCTGCTTCCCCACCCCTGCTCCACGTGGGCCAGGCATGAGGTGAGGCTGTTTTAGGACTGACACCTCTAAAGAGACCAGTGACAGGTGAGGTGAGGAAGAGGAGGCCCTGGAGAAGCTTGGGGGAGAGGCTTCATGGCTTCATGGGGGCCACCTGCCCCACTCCACCCCCTCGGTGTCCCAGCTGGGCTGTAACAAGCGGCTGCAGGCTCCCAGTGCCGTGATCTGTGGTCCTGGAGCTCAGACGCATGGAGGGTGAGGCTGCTGGACAGGAACCTAGGCAGCACTGTCGTCCATCTGTCCTGTGCCCGTGGGGGGCAGGGGTCCGCCTCGGTCCCAGTCTGTAGATGCCATCTGGTCCCTTAGTGATCCACCCCACCTCCACCCTCAGCCAGCAGCCCTGCCACTTCTGCTGTCTCTGCCCAGGACCTCACACCCCCCAAGGCAGAGCCCGCACCCCACCTGCTCTGCACGCCCTGGGGCAGGTCAGTAACTCCACTCAGGGCCTTGGAGCGGGCATCGCCAAACGGGCATCCCACTGCCACAGGTGAAACCCCAAGCAGGAGCTGTCACACGTGAAGGCATCACTCCCACAGCAAGGAATGTATGTGGACATGGGTGGGGCAGAGCCCCAGGGCCTGGCGGCAACAGTGACCTAAATTTGCTGGGTCACATTTACTGTGGGACCGAGGACTCCACAGCTGTGCTCCTCTCCCCAGGACCAGGCTGACATGGGGACACAGCCCAGCCGGTGGGGTATAGGACTTGCTTGAGGGGAGCAGCCCATAGGGGAGCAGAAGGGGAGCAGCCTGCAGAGGCAGAGAAGCCCACAGAGGGGAGCAGCCTGCAGAGGGGGAGCAGCTCATAGAGGGGAGCATCCCACAGAAGAAAGCATCTCACAAAGGGGAGCAGCCCACAAAGGGGAGCAGGCCACAGAAAGAGAGCAGCCCACAGAAGGAAGCATCCCACACAGGGGAGCAGCCCACAGAGAGAGCAGCCCACAGAGGGAGCAGCCCACAGAGGGAAGCAGCCTGCAGAAGGGGAGCAGCCCACAGAGGGAGCAGCCCACAGAGGGAAGCAGCCTGCAGAAGGGGAGCAGCCCACAGAGGGAGCAGCCCACAGAGGGAAGCAGCCTGCAGAAGGGGAGCAGCCCACAGAGAGGGAGCAGCCCACAGAGGGAGCAGCTCACAGAGGGAAGCAGCCCACAGAGAGGGAGCAGCCCACAGAGGGAAGCAGCTCACAGAGGGAGCAGCTCACAGAGGGAAGCAGCCCACAGAGAGGGAAGCAGCTCACAGAGGGAAGCAGCCCACAGAGAGGGAGCAGCCCACAGAGGGAAGCAGCCCACAGAGAGGGAGCAGCCCACAGAGGGAGCAGCTCACAGAGGGAAGCAGCCCACAGAGGGAAGCAGCTCACAGAGGGAAGCAGCCCACAGAGAGGGAGCAGCCCACAGAGGGAAGCAGCTCACAGAGGGAAGCAGCCCAGAGAGGGGAGCAGCCTGCAGGGGGGGAGCAGCCCACAGAGGGGGAGCAGCCCACAGAAGGGAGCGGCAGGTGTCTCTCCGTGGCCGGGGCCAGTCTGGAACTCTCTTTTTGTCTGTGTCCTTTCTTGTCTCCCTCAATCTCTTATCATTAAGTCAGAGACTTCCCAGCCCTTGTCCTTGAATATCAGAGAATGAACCATCTAAAAGTCCTCCCGGGAGACTCCTGGAATCCTGCGAGATCACAGGCCACCCCTGAAGTCTTGTCCCCGGAGGCAGCCTCCCCCCATGCTGGCATTAGGCAGAGGCTCTGATAACTCCAGGTCTGAGCCTCTGCACCCCACTCCTTGCCTGTCAGACACCGCAGTCCTCTGGATCAGCCTGAGGGCTTCCTGGAGGTGGCACGTGATGACATCCTGTCTCCCTGTTTTGATAAGTGAGTCCTCATGTGACTCAGCCTCATCCTCTCTATGGTGTGTCTCCCCCCAGGTCTCTTCCTGAGGCTCTAAGGGAAGGGGGAGGGGCAGGGGGCTCTAAAGGGAAGGGGGTAGGAGGGCAGGGGGGCCTACAGGGGAGAGGGAGGGCAGGGGGCTCTACAGGGGAGGGGCAGGAGGCAGGGGGCCTACAGGGGAGGGGCAGGAGGCAGGGGGCTCTACAGGGGAGAGGGAGGGCAGGGGGCTCTACAGGGGAGGGGCAGGGGGCAGGGAGCCTACAGGGGAGGGGCAGGAGGCAGGGGGCCCTAGAGGGAGGGGCAGGGGGCCTACAGGGGAGGGGCAGGAGGCAGGGGGCCTACAGGGGAGGGGCAGGAGGCAGGGGGCTCTACAGGGGAGGGGCAGGAGGCAGGGGGCTCTACAGGGGAGGGGCAGGAGGGCAGGGGGCCTACAGGGGAGGGGCAGGGGGCTCTACAGGGGAGGGGCAGGAGGACAGGGGGCCCTAGAGGGAGGGGCAGGAGGGCAGGGGGCCTACAGGGGAGGGGTAGGGGCCTACAGGGGGACCCCATGCTGAGGCTGCAGGGCACAGGAGCAGTGAATGAGCAAAGCCAAGGGAGTCCAGCCTGTGGCCTGGACTGTGGCTCTGAGGGGCCGGGCAGGGGCAGCACAGGTGGGGAAACCTGTCAGCGGCTCTCACAGAGGTGGGCACACCTGTCACCAGCAGCCTTGACACCAAGGTGACCCCTGAATAAAAAGCAACCACTTGGAAAGAGGTTAGCAAAGCCTCTCATCCAGGGCTGGTTCCTGGCCGAGCCCCCAGGTGCCGGAGCTGAGTGCCAGTGTCTGAGCCAAAGCACTGTCCCTGTCCCCAGAGGCTAATGCACTGTCCGTGTCCCCAGAGGCTAATGCACTGTCCCTGTCCCCAGAGGCCAATGCACTGTCCCTGTCCCCAGAGGCTAATGCACTGTCCCTGTCCCCAGAGGCTAATGCACTGTCCCTGTCCCCAGAGGCTAATGCACTGTCCCTGTCCTCAGAGCCTAATGCACTGTCCCTGTCCCCAGAGGCCAATGCACTGTCCCTGTCCCCAGAGCCTAATGCACTGTCCCTGTCCCCAGAGGCCAATGCACTGTCCCTGTCCCCAGAGGCCAATGCACTGTCCCTGTCCCCAGAGCCTAATGCACTGTCCCTGTCCCCAGAGGCTAATGCACTTTCCCTGTCCCCAGAGGCTAATGCACTGTCCCTGTCCCCAGAGGCCAATGCACTGTCCCTGTCCCCAGAGGCCTAATGCACTGTCCCTGTCCCCAAAGGCCTAATGCACTGTCCTTGTCCCCAGAGGCTAATGCACTGTCCCTGTCCCCATGAAGTCCTGGCCAGAGGAACCAGCTCAGCGCCTGTAGGTCTGTCTGGTCTCTGCCCAGGGCTGGTCCTGCCATCACAGGAGGGCCGGGGAAGGGGACACTTTGGCATGTGTAAAATTCTACACCTCAGATCACACATATGCCGTGTCCATGCTGCTTCCTTGCCTGTTAGCTGCTGGCTTTTAAAATGTGTGAGTTATCCTATCCTGAGACCTTTATCATAAATTATTTATTTCCCTCTCCAGAAGGAAAAAAGAAGAAGAGGAGGAGGAGGCGGAGGAGGAGGAGGAAGAGGAGGAGGAGGAGGAGGAGGAGGAGGAGGAGGAGGAGAAAAAAAAAAGAAGCAAACTACAAGCCTCCGTTTTGTCAAGTACCTGGTGAGGAACAGAAGCCTTCACTGGGACAAAGCGATCCTCCTTCCACTACAAAAGGCTCCTGCACTCATCGAAAAAAATAATAATAAATTAAATAGAGGAACAGAGAGAGAAAACACCTGAAGTGCCAGTCGCAGCACCACTCAGACACTCCTCCTGTCCTCTCTGCGTATGTCACCTGGACAGTCGCGCCTCCCACTGTCACTCAGGAAGTGTCACCCTGTGGGCCAGCTGGTGGCTGGCGGCCCTCACTGGAGCTGGCCGTCCAGCTCTGAGTCCTTCAACGCAGAGGAGTGTCCATATCTCCAGCAGGAATAGCTGCCCAATTGGGTGAGCTCCTTTTTCCCCCAAATTTTATTAGGGATTTAATATTGATTCACAAAATGACAAGATAACAGGGCGTGACTCCACACTGTTCCCACCACCAGAGTTCTGAATCCTCAGTCCCTCCACTGGAAGCCACAGCAGGCCTCCCAAGGTGGCAGATGCGGGTTGACTATTATTTCTACAACTATCTTACACCTGGATACCACTTCCGAATGTCCTTCTTTCTTTCCTCTTCTCCGTCTCTCTGGGTCTTGATGGAATTGAGCATCAGAGCCCACTGGGCATCTTCCCCTGACATTTCTCCCCCTCTGGGAGCATGGACCCAGGGTCTTTATGGGGAGCAGAAGGTGGAAGGTCTGGCTTCTGTCATTGCTTCCCCGCTGAACATGGGCGTGACAGGTGGATCCATACTCCCAGTCTGTTTCTTTCTTTTTTAAAAATTTTATTTATTTTAGTTTTTCCCTTTTGTTGCCCTTGTTATCGTTATCATTATTATTCTTCTAGTTATTGCTATCGTTACTGTTGCGTAAGACAGAGAGAAACTGAGAGAGGAGGGGAAGACAGAGGGGGAGAGAAAGACAGACACCTGCAGACCTGCTTCACCGCCTGGGAAGTGACCCCCCTGCAGGTGGGGGCTCAGATGGGATCCATATGCCTGTCCTCGCTCTTGGCGCCATGTGTACTTAACCCGCTGCACTACCGCCCAGCTCATTTTCAGTCTTTATCTTCCAGTGTTGCACTTGAAAATGCCTGCCTGCATTGGCATCTGCTTTTGCTCCCAAGCATCCCAGTGCAGGCGTCTGTGACTCAGGTGCCACTGGGTGGACAGCTCGAGGGGTCCCTCTCTGGACGTCATCCTCTTCCCGCACATCCAAAGCTTCAGTGACAGACACGAGTGCAGGAAATCAAATGGGGCGTTTTCATGAGTAAAATCAGTGTCCCCTAGTCTCTGACACACAGCTCCGGTGGCCTCTGTGAGCAGCGTGAGTCCCTGGCTGTCCCCACATCCTGCAGAGACCCCTCGCTCAGCGGTGTGGACGCTGGCTGTCAGGCTCCTCATACCCCGCTGGCTGTTCGCAAATATCTGTCCACATATGTGGGAACAGGACACTCCTCCCCGGGCTCTCCCTGTGCTGTGCGTGTGCCGTGTGCGTGTGCCGTGTGCGTGTGTGTGCCGTGTGTGTGTGCGTGTGTGTGTGTGTGTGTGTTCCTCAACACGGCCCAGTGAGCCCAGAGCCACTGCAGACCTGGGTGCCGGGGGCTCCTTTGCACACAGCACCTGAGCTTCCTCCTGGCTGTAGCTCTGTGCCTCGAGGAGAGACGGGAGCCCTGGCCTGAGCGGTGTCTCCAGCCCAGCAGGGGAATGAGAACAGGCAGGGAGGTGGAGAAGCCAGCCTCAGATTCTTTTTTTTATTTTTATTTTTTTCCCTCCAGGGTTATTGTTGGGCTCGGTGCCTGCACCATGAATCCACAGCTCCTGAAGGCCATCTTTTCCCCCTTTTGTTGCCCTTGTTGTTGTAGCCTCGTTGTGGTTATTATTATTGCCATTGTTGATGTTGTTCGTTGTTAGATAGGACAGAGAGAAATGGAGAGAGGAGGGGAAGATGGGGGGGGAGAGAAAGATAGACACCTGCAGACCTGCTTCACCGTCCATGAAGTGACTCCCCTGCAGGTGGGGAGCCGGGGGCTCGAACCGGGATCCTTACGCCGATCCTTGTGCTTTGCACCACATGCGCTCAACCCACTGCGCCACCGCCCGACCCCCCAGGCCCAGCTTCTTAGTTGAAGAAGAAGAAAAATTCAGTCAGGGGCTAGCTCCCTCCTCCAACTTAAACAGGCTCCCTGCTGCTGTCATCCAAGCGGCAGAGTGGGCAGTGGTCTGAGAATCTGCTTCTTCTGCTCAAAAGTCCACTGACAACACAAACAGGTTATATTCTCTGTACACAGAAAAAGGGGGGAAACCTGGGGGCCAGGCGGTAGCACAGCGGGTTAAGCACACATGGCGCAAAGCACAAGGACCGGTGTGAGGATCCCAGTTCGAGCCCCTGGGTCTGCAGGTGTCTGTCTTTCTCTCCCCCTCTCTGTCTTCCCCTCCTCTCTCCATTTCTCTCTGTCCTGTCCAACAACGACAACAATGACAACAACAATGGAAAAAAAGACGGCTGCCGGGAGCAGGCGCAGTGACTTTGTAGTGCAGGCACCGAGCCCCAGCAAAACCTGGAGAATAAAAATAAACAAACAAACAAATACCTGTGGAGCTTGTTTCTGTGAACAACTGCAGGAATGTTGAGAACTGTATGAAAACACAGTCCCACTGTACTCAGGGCCAGTGGTTTGGACACGCACGCATCCACCTGAGGCCAGCAAGGTTCACTTATAAGGCAACACGGGGGTCCACTTCTTAGTTAAAGAAAAACATAGCTGGCGGCCACCTTCCCCTCCTCCCAGCACACACAGGCTTCCTCCTGCCGGCACCTGAGTGGCCTTGTCGGTGGCCTGAGAATCTGCCCCTTCTGCCTCAGAGCCTGCTGACCAGCCAGACAAGGTCACTCTCTGGACAGACAGAAGACACAGGCCCCTGTGCAGCTGGTGGCTGCAGTGACTGTGGGAAGGTGACCACTGTAGAAAGGGCAGCGCCATGGTGCCAGGGGCCCGTCTCCTGGGGACACGAGACCGGCTGGGTCTGCCGGCAGCACACACACGGCTTCCTGCATCCCAGCCTCGGGGTCCAGCTCTCTGCCTGGGACTCTGTGTTGGGGGTGCAGAGATTGAAGAGGGGTGAGACCAGCCTGGGAGGTAGGGGGCCCTGGAACCTCAGCTGAGGGGAAGGACCTCTACTGCCCTGTGGCCCAGAAGGGCTGCCCTGAGCACAGTGTCCCTCTCCAAGGGAAAGCCCGGCCCCCAGGCCCAGAGGAGCTGAAAACAGATGGGCAGGTGGGTGGGGAGCCAGGAGCTGTGCTGCCCAGACAGGCTCTGTGGCGGTCAGCGGTTCAGGCCACAAGCCCTGCCCCTCAAGGCTACCTCGGGTCACACAAGCCTTCCTGGGGCAGCGGCTGGGCAGCTCCGAGCTGGGTGGCTGGGCAGGGGACTCTGGCCAGCTGGCTGGGCTCTGGGCCAGGCTGAGCACCTGGAGGCCACCCTCTGCCCTGGTGGGTTCCCTTAGAGGGAACTGCTTGTCCTGGCTGGGCTGTGACCACTGGTGACAGGGACCGGGGCCCTCTGTGCAAGGGCTGCCAGGCTTCACACTCCGCTCCAGCAGCCTCCCCAGCCCGCCTGCTCCCAGAGTCGGTGCCAAGGGCTTGAGGTGCTCTGAGAAGACAGCCCTGGCCCAGACACTGCTCCCAGGGGGCCTCTTGTCAGAAGGCACTGAGGCCATGTCTTAGCAGAGAGGGGTGGGGGGTACAGAGAGGGGCAGCTGGCTCCCTGGTGCCAGCCTAGGGTCGGGGGTGGAGGTGAGGGGCTGTGCTGGGTGCCTGCTGTGCCCAGTCCAGGGAAGACACAGAGTGGAAGTGAAGGGCCATTCCTGAGACCTGCTGAGCCCAGCTTGGAGAAGGACAGAGAGGAGGGGGCCAGGTGGGGGTGCACATGGTTAAGCGCACGTGGTATGAAGTGCAAGGACCCGCACAAGGATCTGGGTTCGAGTCCCAGGCTCCCCATCTGCAAGGGGGGACACTCACAGGTGGTGAAGCAGGTCTGCATGTGTCTCTCTGTCTCTCTCCGTCTCTATCTCCCCCTCCTCTCTCAATTCCTCTCTGTCCTATCCAATAAAACAGAAAAACTGTCTGTCAGAGCAGTAGCCCAGCGATAACCCTGGAGGCAGAAAAAAAAAAAAAAAAAGAGGGAGAGAGGACAGAGTGGAGATGAGGGCCCGCCACTGGACAGCCAGGCCAGCTTCTGCCTCCTCAGCCTGATCATTGGGTCTCCTTGCTGTGGTCTCATTGCTCCTAGGCTGTTTTTCACACCCAGAAATGGAAAGACACAACACCAGAGCTTCCTGCAGTGCTGTGGTGCTCCCATGTGGTGCTGGGGCTTGAACCTGGGCCACGTGGGTGGCGAGGCATGTGCCCTGCCCAGTGGAGGAGCTCCCTCTGCAGCCCTCTGGTCACTCCTCAAAGGGAGGGCCGCCGGAAAGCTCTGAGACCCCCCCACCGGCCCCAGATCTCCAGATCCCTGCCCCTGTCCTTGGTGGCTCAGGCCAGAGCCTGGCTCCTACCTGTTTCCACAGCCACCTCCCCGAGGACCCCAGGGACCCTCCCCACCCGGCATAGAGCAGAGGCGGTGCCCACACACTCCACCTGCTGCCCTGCAGCCGTTCGGGGGATCCCTCCACCCCCTCTCTCCCTCCCTCCTCCCTTCTCTCCTTCCTCTTCTCCTGCCTCTCTCCTTCCCTCCATCCTCTCTTCCCCCTCCTCCCTTGCTCCCCCCCACACACACTCCTGGCAGAAGGCAGAGTAGCTGCCTCTTCCCTGGGCCAAGGACTCAGGCAGAAGACCCGCATGTGTCCCTCCCCACGATGGCGTCTCTGTCTCCATCTGTGACGCCCGCCGCCAGCTGTCCTCTGGCTCTGCTTCCGCCCCTGAAGATTCTACAGTTTGGCACCCACAGGCACGGGCCCCTATTTCTGGGGCTTTCACGGGCTCTCCTGCACTCAGCTCTCCCCAGGGGACCTGGGTCTGCACCCGTTTCCGTGGCCCATAATGTCACTTAGCCATCATGTGGGACTCCGGCAAGGAAGCACACAGAGGAGGGAAGCCCCAGGCCCCCAAGTGACAACTCCCCCAGGAGTCCCATCATGGGGTGACTGTCCCTCGGGGAATGACACAGCTACTCTGTGTCTGTGTCAGCACAGAGGGGGGGGGGACACCTTCCTACAGCCCCTTCTGAACCCAGAACTCTCCTGAGCCTCCACTCTTGTCAGCCAGAGACACTCCTCCCTGCGGCCCAGAGTAAGAGCCTGAAAATTGGGTTGGAAAAAAAAGAAAGAGAAAAAAAAAACTTTACAAAAAAAAGGGAGGTGGGGACAGGGCAGGTGGCAGTGTGCATAGTACTAAGCACAAGGACCCTCACAAGGATCTAGGTTCAAGTCCCCTGCTCCCTACCTGCAGGAGGGATGTTTCACAAGCAGTGAAGCAGGTCTACAGGTGTCTCTCATTCTCTCGCCTTCTCTATCTCCCCTCCTCGCTCAGTTTCTCTCTGTCTTGTCCAATAAAATGGAAAGAAAAAAAAAGGCCACCAGGAGCAGTGGATTCATAGTGCCGGCACCAAGCCCAGCGACAACCCTGGAGGGAGGGGGAAAAATACAAGGTGGGGGCCAGTGGCCACAAGTTTGAGCACACATTTTACCATGAGCTAGGACCCAGGTTCGAGCTCCCACTCCCCACATCCAGGAAGGTCACTTCATGAGCAGTGAAGCAGGGCTGCAGGTGTCACTGTGTCTCTCTCCCTCTGCGTGGAACCACAAACCACCAAAGCTCTTCTGAGGAAAAAAGGAAAGAAATAGAGGTATTGCCCTCCCCAATCTCAGTTTATACTGCAAAGCTACAGTGATTAAAACATGGTACGGGGTGGGTGGTGGCACACCTGGTTGAGTGCACATGTTGCAGTGCACAAGGACCGGGGTTCAAGCCCCCAGGCCCCACCTGCAGGGGAAAGCTTTGCAAGTGGTGAAGCAGAGTAGTAGGTGTCTCTCTCCCTCTCTCTCTCTCACCCCTACCCTCTCAATTTCTGACTATCTCTATCCAATAAATAAAATTTTTTTTAAATGGTACAGGAATAAAAATGGACACTTGGATCAATGGAACAGAACCAAGAGCTCACAGACAAGCCCATACAAATGCAGCCACCCAACTCATGACAAGGGCCAAAGAAAGAGGGTTTCCTCAGCCAACAGCACTGGGAAGACTGGGCAGCCACATGTGGAGCAGGGAAGTGAGGCACCACTTAGCACCACAAACCAAAATCAGATCAAGATGGAACAAAGGCCCGGATAGTAAACCAGAAACCCAACAGCTCCAATCTTTGCTGCACCTTGAATGTGACTTGAAAGAACAGAGTTGCTGGGATGATTCAGGAAGGGGCTGGGTACTGGGAGACCCTCACTCATAGGATGATTCAGGAAGGGGCTGGGTACTGGGAGACCCTCACTCGTAGGATGATTCAGGAAGGGGGCTGGGTACTGGGAGACCCTCACTCGTAGGATGATTCAGGAAGGGGGCTGGGTACTGGGAGACCCTCACTCGTAGGATGATTCAGGAAGGGGGCTGGGTACTGGGAGACCCTCACTCGTAGGATGATTCAGGAAGGGGGCTGGGTACTGGGAGACCCTCACTCGTAGGATGATTCAGGAAGGGGCTGGGTACTGGGAGACCCTCACTCGTAGGATGATTCAGGAAGGGTGCTGGGTACTGGGAGACCCTCACTCGTAGGATGATTCAGGAAGGGGCTGGGTACTGGGAGACCCTCACTCGTAGGATGATTCAGGAAGGGGCTGGGTACTGGGAGACCCTCACTCGTAGGATGATTCAGGAAGGGTGCTGGGTACTGGGAGACCCTCACTCGTAGGATGATTCAGGAAGGGTGCTGGGTACTGGGAGACCCTCACTCGTAGGATGATTCAGGAAGGGTGCTGGGTACTGGGAGACCCTCACTCGTAGGATGATTCAGGAAGGGGGCTGGGTACTGGGAGACCCTCACTCGTAGGATGATTCAGGAAGGGGCTGGGTACTGGGAGACCCTCACTCGTAAGATGATTCAGGAAGGGTGCTGGGTACTGGGAGACCCTCACTCGTAGGATGATTCAGGAAGGGGCTGGGTACTGGGAGACCCTCACTCGTAGGATGATTCAGGAAGGGGCTGGGTACTGGGAGACCCTCACTCGTAGGATGATTCAGGAAGGGGGCTGGGTACTGGGAGACCCTCACTCGTAGGATGATTCAGGAAGGGGGCTGGGTACTGGGAGACCCTCACTCGTAGGATGATTCAGGAAGGGGGCTGGGTACTGGGAGACCCTCACTCGTAGGATGATTCAGGAAGGGTGCTGGGTACTGGGAGACCCTCACTCGTAGGATGATTCAGGAAGGGGGCTGGGTACTGGGAGACCCTCACTCGTAGGATGATTCAGGAAGGGGGCTGGGTACTGGGAGACCCTCACTCGTAGGATGATTCAGGAAGGGGGCTGGGTACTGGGAGACCCTCACTCGTAGGATGATTCAGGAAGGGTGCTGGGTACTGGGAGACCCTCACCCGTAGGATGATTCAGGAAGGGTGCTGGGTACTGGGAGACCCTCACTCGTAGGATGATTCAGGAAGGGGCTGGGTACTGGGAGACCCTCACTCGTAGGATGATTCAGGAAGGGGCTGGGTACTGGGAGACCCTCACTCGTAGGATGATTCAGGAAGGGGCTGGGTACTGGGAGACCCTCACTCGTAAGATGATTCAGGAAGGGTGCTGGGTACTGGGAGACCCTCACTCGTAGGATGATTCAGGAAGGGGCTGGGTACTGGGAGACCCTCACTCGTAGGATGATTCAGGAAGGGGCTGGGTACTGGGAGACCCTCACTCGTAGGATGATTCAGGAAGGGGCTGGGTACTGGGAGACCCTCACTCGTAAGATGATTCAGGAAGGGTGCTGGGTACTGGGAGACCCTCACTCGTAGGTGGAACCTGGGAGACAGTCGGAAAGCAAAATGGTCCTCAGACTGGCCGTGGGCACTGCACCAAGACAGAGGCCTGGAGAGGGGTGGGGGAGAGGGGTCAGGGGTGGGGGTTCTAGTGTCCTAAACTGGAGTTGAGAATGTTTTGCAGACATGCATCTTGCAGAACTGGGAAGTTGTACCCATTGTGTCAGCAACTGTACTGTGAACCATTAGCCCCCTCCATAAAATGTGGGAGGGGAGAAAAATGCATCCAAGGCCCAGCAGGATAAAATTCACAATGTCTGACAGCTAATTAAGAAATTGAGATGGGACGCACTTGGAGACTAAGACAGATAACCAGGAAATGAGTCGGTTGAAACCGAAAAGAGACAGATGACAGAATTAATAGACGAGGCTGTAAAGCAGTTGGTATGACTTTACTCCATATGTTCCCGATGCAAAAGGAGAGGAGGTGGAAACACTTCACACAGGACAGGAAGGTCTGAGCAGATCCAAACCGCTTACCTGACGTGAAAGGCCGCGGTGTCTGCGACCAGCCGTCACTGATGGCGCCGGACCCCACAGACGTGAACTTGGGGGTGCACCTGGTTAAGGGTCATAGTTGGAAGCACAGACACCTGCTCAAGGACCCGTGTTCAGACCCCCGGCTCCCCACCTGCAGGGGAGTCGCTTCCCAGGCGGTGAAGCAGGTCTGCAGGTGTCTGTCTTTCTCTTCCCCTCTCTGTCTTCCCTTCCTCTCTCCATTTCTCTCTGTCCTGTCCAATAAAGTGGAAAAAATGGCCACCAGAAGCAGTGAATTCATAGTGCCGGTACCAAGCCCCAGAGGAACCATGGAGGAAAAAAAAAAAAAAAGGACATGAACATGGTGGCACAGCAGTGAAGCTACCAGGGTAAAGTACTGAGAGAAAGTGAGTAAATAAATAATCTTAAAACTTTAAGAAACCAGTGACAGGTAACTGAAATTCTCTGAAGGAAGTAAGGGCAAAAAATGGTTAGCAAAACAATGTCCAAACTCCTTTGCTGGAGGGTGACTCACGCAGCCTGTGAGGGAATAGAATTATACCATGATATCTTATGATTCTCTGAAACACAGTGAAATCACTAATCATAAAAATATATATATTAAAATCGGGTGGCCAGGCAGTGGCATACCTGGTTGAGTGCACACCTTACAGTGCACAAGGACCCAGGTTCAAGCCCCTGGTCCCCACCTGCGGGGGGCTGGGGGTAAGGGAGGCTTCACGAGTGTGAAGCAGGGCTGCAGGTGTCTCTCTGTCTCTCTCACTCTCTATCTCCCCTCCCCTTTCAATTTCTTTGTCTCTATCCAATAAATAAAATAAATAAATTTAAAAAGGATTAAAATCAAAGTATTCAAATTTGGTTAAAACTACATGCAAAAAGCTTGATGAACTGCAAATAGAAAAACAAAGGAGGGAGCCGGGCGGGAGCGCAGCAGGTTAAGCGCAGGCGGCGGCGAAAGGATCCCGGTTCGAGCCCCGGCCCCCCACCTGCAGGGGAGTCGCTTCACAGGCGGTGAAGCAGGTCTGCAGGTGTCTGTCTTTCTCTCCCCCTCTCTGTCTTCCCCTCCTCTCTCCATTTCTCTCTGTCCTATCCAACAACAACGACATCAATAACAACAACAATAATAACTACAATAACAATAAAAAACAACAAGGGCAACAGAAGGGAAAATTTTTAAAAAGTAAAAAAAAAAAAAAGAAAGAAAAGAAAAGAAAGAGAAACAAAGGAAAGTGAACCAAGGTCACCATGGCAATCGCTTCCGCTAGTCTGCGACATAACATGCGACTAAAAATGCCGAGAAATTCACCAGTGGGCAAGACCCGGGCACAGAGAGCAAAATGCCCAATTTGGATCCAACCTGTTCAAAATCCATTAAACGGTTGTGTCCTGAATGCCCTTAGAAGAAGGCAGAAATTGTTACGGGGGCTGTGTCCCAACCGTAGGCTGAGAAGAAGAACCCCTCTTAGGGGCTCGGAGGCTCTGGGATCCAGCCCTGGCACCACATGGGAATACCATGAACAGCACTGGGAAGCTCCGTGGGTGGTGGACTGTGCTGTGCTGTCTCGCCTCCACTTCTCTCTCTTTCTCTCAAAAAAAGGTGAGAACACTGGGCCAGGGGAGCCAAGTGGAACTGCATGTCCCGGAGGGCCTGGCTCAGCCCCACCCTGCACAAGGACACTGTCACCAAGTGATGTCCAAGCGGTTGAGCAACAAGAAGAAAGTTCAGTCCTGATGTCACTCCACCCGCAAGAATGAGCTCACTGGTCCATAAACTCAAATGACTTTGGAGAACAGAACCCGGGAGAATGGGCTTAGGCAAAGGTTACTTCCACACGACAGCAAAACACCACCTGTGGAAACAATCGGGCTAGGAGAGTGTTCCTTGGCAAAGCTAAGAACTGTCGGCACGTACAGTAGTGAGGGAAAGAGGAAGCCCCCGGCATGGTTACAGGCTGCTCAAAGAACCCTGTCAGGTAAGCACTGATCTCGGGGGCCAGGCAGTGGTGCACACAGTTAAGTGCACAATACAAAGCACAAGGACCCGGGTTCAAACCCCCAATTCCCCACCTGCAGGGGGAAGCTTCACAAGTGGTGAAGCAGATCTGCAGGTCTCTCTCTCTCTCTCTTCCTGGCAGATCTGCAGGTCTCTCTCTCTCTCTCTCTCTCTCTCTCTCTGGCAGATCTGCAGGTCTCTCTCTCTCACACAGATCTGCAGGTCTCTCTCTCTCTCTCTCTCTCTCTGGCAGATCTGCAGGTCTCTCTCTCTCTTCCTGGCAGATCTGCAGGTCTCTCTCTCTCTCTCTCTGGCAGATCTGCAGGTCTCTCTCTCTCTCTTTCTCTGTGTGTCTCCCTCTCCCTCCCCCTCTCCCTCTTCCTCTCTGTCTCCCCCTCCTCTCTCAATTTCTCTCTGTCCTGTCCAATAAAATGGAAAAAATGGCCACGGGGAGCAGTGGATTCCTAGTGCCACCACCGAGCCCCAGCGATAACCCTGAAAGCAAAAATCATAATAAAACAAAGAAGAAGGAGGAAGAGAAGGAGAAGGAGAACAACTGAGGGGCGGGCGGTAGCCCAGCGGGTTAAGCGCAGGTGGCGCAAAGCGCAAGGACCGGCGTGAGGATCCCAGTTCGAGCCCCCGGCTCCCCACCTGCAGGGGAGTCGCTTCCCAGGCGGTGAAGCAGGTCTGCAGGTGTCTGTCTTTCTCTCCCCCTCTCTGTCTTCCCCTCCTCTCTCCATTTCTCTCTGTTATATCCAATGACAATGACAGCAATGACAACAATAAAAATAACAACACCAACAATAAACAAGAGAAACAAATGGGGGGAAATGGCCTCCAGGAGCAGTGGATTCATAGAGCAGGCACTGAGCCCCAGCAATAACCCTGGAAGCTAAAAAAAAAAAAAAAAAAAAAAAAAGGAGGAGGAGGAGGAGGAGGACTGAAATCCACTGTGTGGAAATAACTCTCAAAACTCAATAATAAAGCATAAGGGTCAGGTGGTAGCGTAGAGGGTTAAGCACACGTGGCGCAAAGCACAAGGACAGCCATAAGGATCCCGGTTCGAGCCCCCGGCTCCCCACCTGCAGGGGAGTCGCTTCACAGGCGGTGGAGCAGGTCTGCAGGTGTCTGTCTTTCTCTCCCCCTCTCTGTCTTCCCCTCCTCTCTCCAACAACAATGACATCAATAACAACAACAATAATAGCAAGCAACAATAAACAACAAGGGCAATAGAAAGTAAAAAAAAATTTTTTTAAGAAAAAAAACAATTTTCTTAAAAAAAAAAAAGATGTGAAGAGGGTCTGCAAGACAGCTCGCCCGGTGAGCGTGCCATTTGCCGCTAGGGAGCCAGGCTCTGGCTCTGGCCCTGCCCACACAGCACCCGAGGAAGCTTTGGCGCTTCTCCTCTCCCTGTTTCTCTGCCTCTCTGCCTCTGAAGAAGCCCGTCGCATGGTTTCTCTCTTTCTAGCTGCAAAAGGTAGTCAGAGACTCACTAAAGAGCCCTGGTAACTCTCTGGCACCAGGACCTCCGCGTTCAAAACCACCACAACCATCAGTGTGAATCCACCAGGTTGGCAGTGCCCAATATCAGAGAAGCCGGGGGAGTGCAGGACCGAGGCTACGCGGGGAAACAGTCTGAGTTCTGACAGCGGGGAACTGACACCTGCCAGGTAGCCTGCAACCCCCCCCCCCCCCATGTAGACCAGTTAACCAGCACAGAAGACTCAGGCGGAAGTAACGAGCTTGACAAATTATTCGACCTGCTAAAAAGTGGAAGCGAGCCCAGTGCAGGCCAAGGACAGCTCACATGGTGCGAGTCCAGCATGCGCGGTGACAAGCCGGGGACCTGGGTTCTAGCCACCAGCGCCTCCGGGGAGCACTGCCCCGGGGAGCCGCGTGAAGGGCAGAGAGCTGCTGTGGCGTCCCACCCTCTGCGTCTCTGTCTCCCTCTCTCTCACCCTCTAGCAAAAGCTGAATGAAAGCAAAGAAGCCAGGCCTGGAAGGCCCATGGGAGGGAGGGTGGCTGGATAAACAAGTGACCAGACTGGCAGCCAGTGTGCACAGGGCTCGGGGAGAACCGAACCAGGCAGAGGGCCGGGTCGAGGGGCTGGGGCCACCGTCACACAGGACCCTGCTGTCTACTTGCAGGGGGGGGAGCTTCAGGAGACGTGGTGCGGGGCTGCCGGTGTCTCTCTCTCTCCCTCTCTCACCTTCTTTATCTCTGTCTCTCCCCGCAGTCAATCAATATGTCTTCTGGGAGCAGTAGGACAGTGACAGCAAAAACCTTGGTGAGAAAAGAAAAAAAAAGACAAGAAAAAGTAATCCAGGCAGAAAAAGAGAAAGAGTGTCTGCTCGCTATGTGACTCTGCTCACACATTCTGCAAACCTCAAGCTGCTTTCTAGGGCGAGACCAAGCCCCCGAGTCTCTGAGGATGGGGCTGTGTGCAGGGCTGCAGGTGTCTCTCTAAGACTGATTTCTCTCAGTCTTATCAAATAAAATAGAAAGGGGAAAAATAGCTTCTGGCAGCAGAGGCTTTGTAGTACTGGCACTGAGCCCCAGCAACAACCTTGGTGCAAAGAAGGAAGGAGAGAAAGAAAGAAAGAAAGAAAGAGAGAAAGCAGAGAAGGAAGGGGGGCTGGGTGGTGGCGCACCTGGTTAAGCACACGTTACAGTGCTCAGGGTCCTGGGTTCAAGCCCCCTGTCCCCACCTGCTGAGGGAAAGCTTCACGAATGACCAGTGAAGCAGTGTGCACCCTTCAATAGCTCAGCTGGTAGAGACTGTAGGGGGACGAGTGGTGAGGCAGGGCTGCAGGTGTCTCTCTTCCTATCTCCCCATTCCTCTCAATTTCTGACTGTCTCTATCCAGTAAAAAATAAAGATAATAGAGAATGTTTTTTTAAAAAAAAGGAAAGAAGAAAGGAAGGGAGAGGGGGCAAAAGGGAGAGAAAGAAAGAGAAAGGGAGGGAGGGAGTTAAGGGAGGGGGAAGGCAGTCCAGACAGAAGAGGAGCTTCTCTGCGCAGCCAGCCCTGTGGGTTCTGTGGCATCTACATGGAGAGAGCCGTGGCTGCAGCTGGGTGGGGGTCCAGAGGCAGGGTGGGGGGTCCCGGGCGCAGTCTTTGCCCTGGTCTGCAGAGAGAACAGGAGGGCAGCCACCACAGACGGTGGCAGACAGCAGCGCGGCCTCCAGGTGTGTGTCCCGGAGTGCCTGGCCCTGTCCTCACGGCGGGTGTGTGTCCCGGAGTGCCTGGCCCCGGAGTGCCAGGCCCTGTCCTCACGGCGGGTGTGTGTCCCGGAGTGCCTGGCCCTGTCCTCACGGCGGGTGTGTGTCCCGGAGTGCCAGGCCCTGTCCTCACGGCGGGTGTGTGTCCCGGAGTGCCTGGCCCTGTCTTCGTGGCGGGTGTGTGTCCCGGAGTGCCTGGCCCTGTCCTCGTGGCGGGTGTGTGTCCCGGAGTGCCTGGCCCTGTCCTCGTGGCGGGTGTGTGTCCCGGAGTGCCTGGCCCTGTCCTCATGGCGGCCAGGGTCTGGCCTCACGCCTGGAAAGGGGGGGGGGGGCGGCTAAGAACTGAGTCAGGTGGCCCCACTCCCTGAGGACCAGCAGATGGGCCCTGTGGCCGGGTGCCCCGGGCCGAGAGTCTTTCCCTCCTCCCCGCCCTCTCGCATTTCGGCTGTTCTAACTGTAGGTCCTTTTATATATATATTCCCTTTTGTTGCCCTAGTTCCATTGTTGTAGTTATTATTGTTGATGATGTCGTCATTGTTGTTGGATAGGACAGAGAGAAATGGAGAGAGGAGGGGAGACAGAGAGGGGGAGAGAAAGACAGACACCTGCAGACCTGCCTCACCGCCTGGGAAGCGACTCCCCCTGCAGGTGGGGAGCCAGGGCTCGAACCAGGACCCTACGCCGGGTCTGTGTGCTTTCCGCCACGTGCGCTTAGCCCGCTGCGCTGCTGCCCGGCCCCTTACTGTGGCTCTAACAGGTGCTGGGGGCAGCTGTGCCCACACAGACCTGGGCCAGGGGGCGGCTCCTTTCGCGGGGGCGTGGCTCTGCGAGGGGGCGTGCCTTTGGTAACGGGCGTGGTTTGTAAAGGGGCGTGGTGCTTGCGAGGGAGTGCCCTCTGGCGATGGGCGTGGTTTGTGAGGGGCGTGGCAGTTGTGGGGCGTGTCCTGCCAGCTAGGGGCGCTCTGGGGCCATGCAGAGCCAGCTGGAACTGAATCACCCACTGCAGACTGGAGGCTGCAAAGACTCCCTGTCCCTGTCCCTCTCCCTCTCCCTCTCCCTCTCCCTCCTCTCTCTCTCTCTCCCTCCCTCCCTCTCCTCCTCTCATCTTTTCCCTTTTCTCTTCTTTCTCTCTCCCTCCCTCCTTCTTTCCCTTTCTCTCTTTTCTCTCTCCCTCCTCATTGTCCCTCTCCCTCACTCACCCTCTGTCTCTTGCTCTCTCTTTTCTCACTCTGATATTTTAAAGAAATATTTATTTATTATTGGATAGACACAAAAAGAAATTGAGAGGAGAGAGACACACCCCTGCAGCCCTGCTTCACCACTCGTGGAGCTTTCCCCCTGCAGTGGGGACGGGAGCCTCAAACCCAGGTCCTTGTGCCCTGTGACGTGTGCGCTCAGCCAGGGGCGCCACAGCCTGGCCCCTCGTTTTGAATTTTTTTTAATGATAAAGCAATGGGCTGTGGGAGACCACCCAGCAGTTTCTGGCCTGCATAAGGCTCTAATTTCATGCCTCAGTGCACACCGAACAATTCTGTTTAACTTGAATTTTAAAATAATAATAATGGCCCAGGAGGTAGTTCTGCAGGTAGAGTGCAGGCCATACTGTATGTCAGGCCCTGAGCTTGAGCCCTGACACCACATGGGAGCAGCCTGCATAGCACTGGGGGAAAATCAGTGCAGGCTGAGTGGAATCATGAACGTATAAAGTCCCAGCACTAAGATAATCATTATTGTTAAGATTTTTTAATATGTATTTATTTATTTGCTTTTGTTGCCCTTGTTTTATTGTTGTAGTTATCATTGTTGTTATTGATGTTGTCGTTGTTGGACAGGACAGAGAGAAATGGAGAGAGGAGGGGAAGACAGAGAGGGGGAGAGAAAGACAGACACCCGCAGACCTGCTTCACCGCCTGTGAAGCGACTCCCCTGCAGGTGGGGAGCCGGGGGCTCGAACCGGGATCCTTACGCCAATCCTTGCACTTTGTGCACTTAACCCGCTGTGCTACCGCCCGACACCCTAAAATCATCGTCATCATCACCTGCCCCCTATATCCTACATGAGCCACACAGGGGTCTCTCGGCTGCCAGGCCGGCAGGCACTCCACCACTGAGCTTACTTTCAGCCACACGCCGCAGCCTCAGTCAGCAGGACGAAGTGGGGGACGGAGCCCTGGCAGCCTCACGCCCGCCTCTGATGTTTTCTTCTTAACACAAACACGCTTCATTACCAACAAGCTCTGAATAAATCAACAGGGACTGAAACCCGTGAAATTAGGGTCCCTTTTCTAATTAGCTGGTGGCGTGCACAGCTTCGGGGGTCTTCCTGGGGGCTCTCTCCCTCCGTGGTGATCTCAGAGAATGAAGCACCCTGCTCACGTGCTGGGGGGAGGTGTTGAAGTGTGAATGTGAAACCCTCACCCGCCTCCCGCAAACACGCTTTTCAAGTTGTGAATCCTGAGCAGAGTCCTCATTAATCCCACCGCCTGGTGGGGAGACAGACATGGCCTGTGGCGATTTCCATTTCTATCATCCTTATTTATTGGATAGAGACAGGCAGAAATCAAGAGGGAAGGGGGCGGTAGAGAGGGAGAGAGACAGAGAGACACCTGCAGCCCTGCTCCACCACCTGCAAAGCTTCCCCCCCTGCAGGTGGGGACCGTGGGGACCGGGAGCTCAAACCCGGGTCCTCGCGCACTGTGACATGTGGGCTCTGCCAGGTGCGCCACCACCTGGCCCCGAGATTTCCGTTTCTAAATGTGCTGTCATTCCTTCCTTTCTTTGTGTTTCTTTTTTGCCTCCAGGGTTATCGCCAGGACTCGGTGCCGGCACTACAAATCCGCTGCTCCTGGTGGCCATTTTTTCCGATTTATTGGACAGGACAGAAAGAAATGGAGAGAGGAGAGGAGATAGAGAGGGAGAGAGAAAGACAGACACCTGCAGACCTTGTGAAGCAACCCCCCTGCAGGTGGGGAACGGGGGCTCCAACCCGGATCCTTGTGCAGGTTCTTAGGCTTAGTACTATGTGCGCTTAACCTGGTGCGCCACTGCCTTCTGAGAGGGGGCACAGGTGACGGCGCAAGGCCGGGCTGCAGGAGCCTCACAGGGCACGCCCAGGCCTGAGGGAGGGCCTCTCTCGGGAGGGCACCCCCTGGACACCCGCAGACAGGAGAGGGGCAGTGGGCATGTGGCCACAACACAGGACTCCAGCGACAAGTCAGATGAGGCAGCTTCCCTAGTGTGTGTGGTTGTGACCATTGCTACTTTAAAACCAGGCCGTGCTCGGAGATGGTCCTCAGAGGATGGCCGATTCCTCTGAGAGAGCTGCTCTTGTGTTTAGAAAACCACCTTAATGAATCTTTTAATTATGTGAAGAGAGAGGCCCCAGAGCTGGTGTGCTTGGCTGGGAGGAGAGGGGCACGCCGCTACCAGCTCTGCAGAGCAGAAATATACCGCACAGGAATTCCAGGGCCGCAGAGGAGGCCGGGGAGGGGACCCTGCAGCTCCCAACACCCGATTCCTTATGTGAGTCCTCTGACTACTGACAGTTAGGTATTAGAACCAGACATGGCGAAAATGCTTTGCTTTCTCTGTGGTTCTGTCTCCAGCCCCCAGGGATGTTTGGCTGACATCAGGGCAAATACAGAATGCGGCTCAAAAGGCCCCCGCGGGCTACAGGAGGCCTTAACTGACACCCCTGAACCAGGCCCACATCCCTGGGTAAGGTCAGGAGTCTCAGAGTAAACAGAACCTGAGATGATCATTAGAATTGGAGATAAGACGTCTGATTTAGAGTGGTTCACATCCCAGGAGGGAGATTACCCAATTACGTGCACCTTAAGATGTTATGCGTGAGGAGCCAGGCGGGGGCGCACCTGGCTGAGCGCACATCTGACAAAGCACAGGGTCCCAGGTTCGAGCCCCCGGCTCCCCACCTGGGGGTGAGGGGAAGCTTTGCAAGTGGTTAAGCAGGGCTGCAGGTGTCTCTCTGTGTCTTTGCCTCTCGGTCTCCTCCTCTCTTCTCAATTTCTGCCTCTATCCGATAAATAAAAATTAAAAAAGAAAAAGATGTTTACAGTTGACACCACTGGATGTGAGCACACCCCGTAAGCAGGGTGGGCGCGGCCCGCCTGAGTGGCCCACGGGCTCTGTGAGTTGCCGCCATCTTGGACTTCCTCTCTCCCGACCAATGATGGGATGAAGCACTTCTGTCCTCCAGTGTGGGTCTCTCTACAGAAACCCTGGATCCTGGGAGGAAGTGGCCTGGGAGAGGGGTCCCTAAGCTAGGAGGTGAGCTGGAGAGGAGGCCCCAGAGAGGGGGCAGTTGGCCGTCTCAGGCAAAGGCAGCCAGTCCTCCCCACGGCTCCGCCCTGCGTGGGTCGCCCGCACTTTGGGGCCCCTAACCTAGGTGCTGTCCTGGGCGGCTGGGATCCAGAGACTGTGAGTGGTCAGCATTCGGGTCACCCCACGGTGGGAGAGCTGACCTTTAGTTTAGGACACTAGACAGGCTACTTGAGGGCCCAGGACACTCAGAATGCACTAACAATGACCCCAAGACCAACCCAAACCAGGGCAGCCACAGACTGGGGGGTGTGGTGGGTGGGTGTGTAGAAGGCTTGCACAGGGGTGTCTGTAGCCCCTGCTCTCTGGGTGGGCGCTGAGGTGGCCAAGGAGGTGCTTCTGCCCTGTTTGCACGGTTCCCCTGCCCCACGACTCCCCCACATCTAGCCAGCCCTCAGCCTCTACATTCAGAAGACAGACCTGGTGGGGACCCCGTGTAACATGCTCATAAGTGACATCCAGGGTGGGGGAGCTGTGGGGCTAGGAAGACCCTCACCCCATCTCAGCTGCTCCCCAGCTACCCTGAGCCCTCCTGGCCTCACCAATCCCCATGCATGTGGGTCTGAGCGGGAGTCGGGGGCGTGCACAGAGGAGACCCCACCTGGCCCAGGTGACCCGGAAGCCATCTGCAGAGGACCCCCCCCCCATGCTGTCCCCAGCCCTGGGAGATGGAGGCCAGGTCCTCTGCTGCCCAGGGAGGGGTCTCCAGCAGGACCCCCTACTTCTCCCCATCCAAGGTCCCGGCACCTCCCTCTCAGAGCCGGCAAGACCCAGTGTCCTTAGGAGCATGGCTGTGCAGCTAGGAATGGGGTCTGGGAGGACTTCCTGGAGGAAGTGAAAGAGGAGCTGAGGACTGACTCAGGTATGCCTTCCAGAAAGCAGGGTGAGAAGCAGGGGGGCAGGGGCACCCCAGACCCACAGCAGGGCCTGTTTTCTGCTCTGAGGGCCTGTCCTTGTTTTGAAGGGAATAAGAAGGCAGAAACTGGTGGAAAGCTCCAGCCCCCTGGGGGCCTTTCTCTGGGGGGGGGGGTCCCCCAACCCAGACAGACGGTGAGAAGGATTACTGAGTGAGCGGATTAACCAGACCATCATGAGGATTACTGAGCAAACAGATTAGAGCTCCACAGAGAAGCGTCCAGTCCAGCAAACGCCCCCATTCCGTAGCTCTTTCAACCCATCTTTCCTGCATCAGGAGGATGGGGAGTGAACCTGGGGACACTCAGAGGGGACAGGAGCACCCCAGCACCTGCCTGCAGCCCCCCAGAGCGGTGGCCCTTCAGGAGGCCATGGTGCAGGGTCCCTCATGTCGGCCGGAGCCATGGTCTCACATGCAGAATGTCCGGAGGCGGGGGGGGGGGGGGGGCGGGGCACTGGGTGGCCATCCTTCCCATGAGCACTTGCTGTGGCCTTGCCGTGCCTGAGGTCTGCAGTCCCTGGCACCACATGGGAAATGCAGTGGCACTGTGATATCTCTGTCTCTCTCTCTCTGTCTCACTTCTGAATGAAACAGCGGCTCAGGGTGCTGAACTCACACACGTGTAACGCCTGGCTGCACAGCGGTACCGTGAAAGGCTTGTTCAGCGAGCCTGCCGAGCAAGCTGTGTGGGGAGGGCGGCTGTCCTCACAGCCCCTGGAGACAGGAGGCCCGGGGCACCACAGGGCCCAGCGGACTGCACGGGAGCCAGGAGACAGTGTGGAAACTGGGCCTGCTCCCAGCTCCCCTCTGTCCGATTCCCTACAAGGCCCTCAAACCCCACCCTGAGAGGAGAAGGCCGTGGAGTCTGCTCAGGCGGCTGGCTCCTGGGTGAATCTGCCATCCTTCACCCATGCTCGACTCCTGGGTGCTGGCTCCCTGACATCGGCCCCTGAATAGCACAGCCAGGACTCTGACAGGTTTCTCTCTTCTCCTCAACTCTGCCTCTGGGGTCCCACCAGCCGCAGAGGCACAGGCTGAGCTCTGGACGAGGAGACTCTGGTCCAACTCACAGCCCTTCCTGGAAGCCACCACCTTGGGCCTATCTTGTCCCTCTCCCTGTCCTTCTCCCTCTCCATCTCCCTCCACCCCCTCTGTCTCACACACACACACACACACACACACACACACACACACACACACACATGCAGAGTGTGTGCAGGCCCTCACACCCCTCCGGGGAGGCTTGTCACCCAGACTGCTGCCATGTATCCCTGGACCCAGGAATGACAACCAGGAGTCGGTCACACAGGACTAGAGGGGAAGCCCAGTCTAATGGGGCAGAGCCCAGAGGGAAAACCCCACGAGAGGTCCTGTGCATGGATCAGCGGGAGATGGTGTGGGGAGGGGGCAGTGGCCCAGATGCTCATGTCAGAGGCTACAGGTTCAAGTCCTGGCAAGTCCTCATGCCAGAGCCCAGCAATGCTCTGGCACCTCTCCCTGTGTCTCTCTCAGTGAATAAATAAAAGCTTTTCAGGGCCAGGTGGTGGTGCACCCGGGTAAGCACGCACATTACAATGCAGGAGTTCGAGCCCTCGGTCCCCACCTGCAGGAAGGAAGCTTCACGAGTGATGAAACAGGGCTGCAGGCATCTCTGTCTTTCTCCTTCTCACCCTCCTCCTCTCTCAATTTCTTTTCTTTTTTTTTTTTTTTTGACTCTAGGGTTACTGCTGGGGCTCAGTGCCTGCACTACGAATCCACTGCTCCTGGAGGCCATTCTCCCCCCCCTTTTTGTTGCCCTTGTTTATTGTTGTTTATTGCTGCCAGTTCTTAGCCACATCGCCCCACCAGATATTCGTCAGGATGCGGCATCATCTAAGTTCATTTCCCACGTCTACGCTCTACCGGACCTGCCAATATACGCGGAGATCTTCGCCCACCCTGTCCAACGCTTGACGTCTCGTCATCCAATCTGGTCCCCTACGCCTACACTGCACTTCTCTGTTCCAGTCTCTTGGAAACAGAGTTGGCAGTCAGCTGAGGTCAAGAACAAACACCTCATCACAGACCCCTGCGAGCGTCAACCCGGCTTTGACCTAGCACGTTATGATCGGGCCCTCCTCCATCGCTATCGAACAGGCCATGGCCGGTGCGCCGCTATGTTCCATCGCTGGGGAGCCAGAGACGACCCGAACTGCCCCTGCGGCTCCAGACAGACTATGACCCAGACTATGAGAGTGTGTGTGTGTGAGTGTGTGTGTGAGTGAGAGTGTGTGTGTGTGTGAGTGTGTGTGTGAGTGTGTATGTGTGAGTGTAAGTGTGTGTGTGTGTGTGTGTGTGTAAGAGTGTGTGTGTGAGTATGTGAGTGTGCGTGTGTGTGTGAGAGTGTGTGTGTGTGTGTGTGTGTGTGTGTGTGTGTGTGTTTGCCTCCAGGGTTATCACTAGGGCTGGTGCCAGCACTACAAATCCACTGCTCCTGGCGGCCAGTTTTTCCATTTTATTGGACAGTATAAAGAGAGATTGAGAGAGGAGGGGAGATAGAGATGGAGAGAGACAGAGAGACACCTGCAGCCCTGCTTCACTGTAAGGTGGGGATGCAGGGACTCAAACCCAGGTCCTTGTACTAGGTGCACTCACCCAGGTGTGCCACCACCCGGCCCTCTTGGTTTATATTTTGATATTTAAGCATACTCTGTGAGGGTTCTTTTAGCACCGAAGCCACCCCAGCCGCAGACACACTTCCCCTGAATCTCGTCACACACGTGTGTGTGTGTGTGCCAACACACATGCCCCAGTCACTGTGACCCAAACATACTACTTCCCCCAGGGCCCTTGGAGAGCAAGCTTGGCCGATCAAGGTGCGAGATGGGGCCTTGCTGTCCTAGCTGCAGTCTGGCCTGGGCCCTGGCTTGTGTGTCATGCCTCCTCGCAGACGTGTGTGTAGCCGTCCCCACCGCTCATGTGCTGTGCTGTGGGGACTCGTGTGTGGGCAGGTGGGGCCGTGCCCCCTGATCCAGCCAGGATGCTCAGCAGCTGGAGACTTGCTCAGGAAAGGGCACGGTGACTGCCAGGGCAGTGCCTGTCCCCAGCCCCAGCTGTGGGCATTGAGGTCAGCGGGCCCTGAGACAGGCCCCATGCTCCATGGGGACGAAGCTGGGGTGCAAGTCCTCCATCGTCTCCAGGCAAGAAGACAGCCCTGCCCTGGCAGAATCTGCTGGAGGACAGGCGGTGTGGTCTGGCTTTCACTCCAGCCCTGGGCGTTCCCGGCTACAGCTGCCATCCCGACTCATAGGCTTGTATCTTTGCTGGAAGTGAATTCTAGATATGCACATCTAAAACTCAGCCGAGATCTGCCGGCTTCCAGCTTGGAAACAGAACCTCTTTGTTGTCTAGGCTCTGGGGGAGTCCCTGGCAGTTCCTAAGCCCCCACTTTGTTCTCCAGGGTGAATCTTGCCCCCAAACTAAGAGAAACATGTGTTCTGCTTTCAGCCACAAGGTTCACTTGCCCGGAGAGATCTGTTTGCAATAAACTGTAACTAACTTAACCTCCTACAACAAAGATCCAGAAAGGGTGAGGGTAGGGAATGCATCTCCTGGTGTTCCTGCCCGGGCTGTGAGGGAAGGGGGTGCGGGGCTGACTGTTCTGTCTGGAAAGTGGGGGGGCTTTCTCTGCTGCAATACCCCCCCAAGGATGATGGCTTGGGGCTCCGCTGGCCCTGGCCTGGTTACAGAGGTCTGAGTCTGTGGTAGACAGAGCGACTCCAGAGAGAGAGACTTTAGCTATGCGAGGGCATCTCAGCGCCCAGTGCCCTGCCACCAGTCACAGCAGCTGCGTGGTTTGGGACCCAGCGCCCTCTTCCAGCCCAGCCTGTGTCTGTGCTGAAGGGGTGGGTACAGAGCCCGCACCATGGGCTGGGAGGATGCAGGGTTGTCCTCCCTTCGATTCTTCACACAGTGCCAGGCACCAGCCACAACAGCTCACACTCTGACGGGGTGAGGTCACTGCAAGCAAACGAACAGCCGCAGAAAAGTGGGTTGGTGAGTTCTAGGCAGGAAGCTGGAGAGAAAGCTGGCAGGGAACCACAGGGTTCCTCTGCGCAGGGCCTGGGGGTGGGGGGATGGGCAGAGACAGAGGCAGGGCCGAGGCTGGCAGAGGAGGCGGGCACTCGGGCTGGGGCCAGGCGCAGCGGGCAGCGCTGCTCTGGGCCTCTCGGAGCCAGTGTGCTCTCAAATCAAAGTTTCTGGAAAGCAATCAGGTACTGCCACGCTCTACAAGCCAGAGGATTGGAGAGATCATCTCTCCTCTCCGCAGAGAGGAACGGAGCAGAGCTGACGGAATTCCCAGGGGCAGGAGGGGCTCACCTCACCTGGTAGGGAACGTGCCTTGACGTGCACACGGCCCAAGCCTGAGCCCGGGCGCCACACGGGAGGGGCCGTGGCACTGAGGGCAGCTGTGGGGCTGTGGTGTCTCTCCCCTTTCTGTGTCTCTCCCTCTCTGCATGTCTCTCTTCTCTCTCTCTGAGTGAAGAGTGGTGAGTTGTGCGTGGTCCTGCCTCTCCCAAAGAACTTTACTCACTAAGAGATTGAAAGGGGGCCGGGAGGTGGCGCACCCGGTTCAGCTCACACGGTACACGGGTACAAGGACCCGCGCAAGGATCCAGGTTCAAGCTCCCGGCTCTCCGTCTGCAAGGCGGACACCTTAAAAGCGGTGAAGCAGGTCTGCAGGTTTCTATCTCTCTCCCTTTCTGTCTCTCCCTCCTCCATCAATTTCTCTGTCCGATCAAATAAAATGGAAAAAAAAAAGTTCATCAGGAGCAGTGGGTTAATAGTGCTGGCACCGAGCCCCAGCAGTGACCTTGGAGGCAAAAAATTAAAAAAGAGAAATTGAAAAGACAAGAGACATGATATTGGTCACAGGGCACTCTCGCCCATGCCACCAGCCCAGGGCCTGCCCCTCCACTGTCCCTTCACTGTGGCCTCCTGGCTTGTCCAGAGCCTTCAGTGCTGGTTCCGACTATGGCCTGGGGTTGTCCAGCCCAGGCCTGGCCGCAGTGTGGGCCTCAGAGAGTACTCGACCAGAGCTGGGGAGACCTACAGTGCCGGGGGCAGCTCTGAGGCTTCCCGAGGCGCGTGTGGTTCCATGTGGGGACAGCCTGCAGTGACTGTGCAGCCCAACGGTGCTGGCCGCGGCTGACCTGGTGGCAAAAACTGAATGAAATGACATTCATAGGAAAAGGGAAAATAAATAGATTAAGAAATAAATGAGATGAGTCCAAGTGCCGGTATGCTAGATCTGAACGTGGTTAAAAGTGGGACTCGGGACTCAGCGGCGCAGCGGGTTGAGTGCAGGTGGTGCAAAGCGCAAGGACCGGTGTAAGGATCCCGTTTCGAGCCCCCAGCTTCCCACCTGCAGGGGAGTCGCTTCACAGGCGGTGAAGCAGGTCTGCAGGTGTCTGTCTTTCTCTCCCCCTCTGTCTGCCCCTCCTCCCTCCATTTCTCTCTGTCCTATCCAACAACAATGACAGCAATAATAACTACAACAATAAAAAATTTTAAAAGTAGGACTCAAGGAAGGGCTGGCGTGAACCTGGATGAGCACACACGTGACCAAATGCAAGGACCCGGATTCAAGCCCCTGCCCCCCACCTGTAGGAGGGAAGCCTCACAAGCAGTGGAACAAGTCTGCAGGTGTCTCTCCTTCTCTCTATCCCCCACCCCGTTTCTCTCTGTCCTAACTAATCAAAATAAAAAGGTAAAATGCCCACCGGGAGCAGTGGATTTGTAGCACTTGCACCAAGCCCAGCAATAACCCTGGTGGAGAACAAACTCAAGAAGGGCTGGGGAGGCAGCACGGTGGTTCTGCAAAAAGACTTTCTTGCCTGAGGCCCCAAAGGTCCCAGGTTCATTCCCCAGCAGCACCAGAAGCCAGAGATGAGCAGGGTTCTCGAGAAATACACACATACACACACAAACACAATACACACAGACATACACACACACACACACACACACACATAACTCAAGTTTCTGCGGCAGTGGCTTAGTGGGTGAGCCTGGCACCGCAGACATGAGGTGCTGAGTGGGTCTCAGGCACTGCAAGGCTCTGATTTTTTCTCTCTCTCTCTTTAATAAGTAAAATCTTTTCTTCAGCAGAACTCAAACATTCCCAGGGCTGGAAGCAGCCCTGTGGCTGCGTGAGGTGGTGGCTGCAAGTGACGGTGCCGACAAGTCTGTTACCTTTCACAGAAGCAAGCTGTCCACAGGGTGCAGAAGCTCCCAGGAAGTCTGAGCTGGAACAGGACCCCTTCCTCAGGGCCTGTCACCTCCCTCCGCATGGGAACCAAGCTTTGGACTCTTCCTGAGCTTGTCCAGGGGAGCAGCGCCCCCAAGGGGCTAACGAAAGGTTTGAGCCTGGTGAATCAGGACCCACCAGGAGGACCGATGGGCACCAGCTCCCTGCCTCCACCCGGACCCACGGGCACCGGCTCCCTGCCTCCACCCGGACCCACGGGCGCCGGCTCCCTGCCTCCTCCCGGGCCCATGGGCGCCCCTGCTGACCCTGCCTCCACCCGGACCCACGGGCGCCCCTGCTGACCCTGCCCCCACCCGGACCCACGGGCGCCGGCTCCCTGCCTCCACCGGACCCACGGGCGCCCCTGCTGACCCTGCCTCCACCCAGACCCACGGGCGCCGGCTCCCTGCCTCCTCCCGGGCCCACGGGCGCCCCTGCTGACCCTGCCTCCACCGGACCCACGGGCACCGGCTCCCTGCCTCCACCCGGACCCACGGGCGCCCCTGCTGACCCTGCCTCCTCCCGGGCCCATGGGCGCCCCTGCTGACCCTGCCTCCACCCGGACCCACGGGCGCCGGCTCCCTGCCTCCTCCCGGGCCCACGGGCGCCCCTGCTGACCCTGCCTCCTCCCGGGCCCACGGGCGCCCCTGCTGACCCTGCCTCCTCCCAGGCCCACGGGCGCCCCTGCTGACCCTGCCTCCTCCCGGGCCCACGGGCGCCGGCTCCCTGCCTCCTCCCGGGCCCACGGGCGCCCCTGCTGACCCTGCCTCCACCCGGGCCCACGGGCGCCCCTGCTGACCCTGCCTCCTCCCGGGCCCACGGGCGCCCCTGCTGACCCTGCCTCCTCCCGGGCCCACGGGCACCGGCTCCCTGCCTCCTCCCGGGCCCACGGGCGCCCCTGCTGACCCTGCCTCCACCGGACCCACGGGCGCCGGCTCCCTGCCTCCACCGGACCCACGGGCGCCCCTGCTGACCCTGCCTCCTCCCGGACCCATGGGCGCCCCTGCTGACCCTGCCTCCTCCCGGGCCCACGGGCGCCCCTGCTGACCCTGCCTCCTCCCGGGCCCACGGGCGCCCCTGCTGACCCTGCCTCCTCCCGGGCCCACGGGCGCCCCTGCTGACCCTGCCTCCTCCCGGACCCACGGGCGCCCCTGCTGACCCTGCCTCCTCCCGGGCCCACGGGCGCCCCTGCTGACCCTGCCTCCTCCCGGGCCCACGGGCGCCGGCTCCCTGCCTCCTCCCGGGCCCACATTAGCTCCTGCTGACCCTGCCAGCCCTCCGGAGCCGGCCGCAGTCTGGACCGGCCTCTCTGGGCAGGAGGACAGACCCCGGCATGGCACCGGGTCCCGGGCGCAGCGCCACAGACCAGCGATGCCCCGCTCTGTGCCTGCGGCCAGAATGTCACGTCGTCCTTCCCACACAAGACCGCGGGCTGGCAAGTCCAGGGCCGTGCGGTGCCTGTGCCCGCCTCGGGCCACGTGACTAAGGAGCGAGGAGGAAGGGAGGAGAGAGGGGAGGAGAGCTGGAGGACAGGCCCAGGTGGGCTCGCAGGGGGCGGCCTGGCCAGGGCTGAGGCGTCTCTGCCGCCTGTCTGCCTGTCTGTCTGCCTGTCCGTCTCCCCAGACGTGGCGTGAGGCGGCGGGTGCAGGCGCGAAGCAGGCCGCACCGGTCCCTCTGCCTCTGCCTCCGTCCATTTCTTTTCCTTCCTTTTTTTAATACTTTTAATTTTTTAAATATTTATTTATTTCCCCTTTTGTTGCCCTTGTTGTTTATCGTTGTTATTATTATTGATATCGTCGTTGTTGGACAGGACAGAGAGAAATGGAGAGAGGAGGGACAGACAGAGATGGGGAGAGAAAGACAGACACCTGCAGACCTGCTTCACCGCCTGGGAAGCGACGCCCCTGCAGGTGGGGAGCCGGGGGTTCGAACCGGGATCCTCACGCCGGTCCCTGTGCTTTGCGTCACCTGCGCTTAACCCGCTGCGCCGCCGCCCGACCCTTCCTTTCCTCCCTTAGCAGCGGCCTGCGGGGCACTGAGCCTGGGCCTGTGCAGCCCCGCAACCCCCGTGCTGTCTCCGCCCTGGAAGCCACGACGGGAAAACAGTCACAAGTCAGCCCAGCGGGAAACAGGGTGGCGCAGAGCAGCAGCCGCGCGCCCAGGGTCAGCCAGGGGCGCGGGCCCGCGGGTTTGGTTCCCGGGCGCCGCCAGGCCCCGCCCCCCGCGCACAGGCCCCGCCCTCCGCTAACAGGCCCCGCCCCCGCGCACAGACCCCCCCCCGCCCCGCGCAGAGGCCCCGCCCGCCGCACACAGGCCCCGCCCCCATGCACAGGCCCCGCCCCCGCGCACAGGCCCCCGCCCTCCGCTAACAGGCCCCGCCCCACGCACAGGCCACCGCCCCGCGCACAGGCCCCGCCCCCGCGCACAGGCCCCGCCCCGACAGAGCCTCACGCCCACGTCCGGGAGCAGGCCGCCCCTCGGGAAGTGTCCGCGGCGCGCCGGCTGACGTGCGTCGTGGCGTCACTAGACGCGCCGGAAGTGGCGGCCCGGCTCGCTGACGCGCCCGCGGGGCCCATGGCGCTGTGGCGGGGCTCGGCGCTGGCGGGCGTCCTGGCGCTGGCGCTGGGCTGCGTGTTCCTCCTGGAGCCGCAGCTGCCCGGCTCGGCGCTGCGCTCGCTGTGGAGCTCGCTGCGGCCCGCCGCCCCGAACCCCGCGCCCGACTCCCCCGAGGGCCGCTTGGCGGCAGCCTGGGACGCGCTCATCGTGCGGCCGGCCCGGCGCTGGCGCCGCGTGGCGGTGGGGTGAGTGCTGGGGCCGGGGCCGGGGGCCGGGGGTCCGGGGGTCGGGGTCAGGAGGGCGGGGTCAGGGTCCGAGAGTCGGGGTAGGCGCCCGGGGGCTGGGGGTCTGGGGGGTGAGGGCCGCAGGGGGTGAGGGGCACGGCCGCGGAGCCAGCCGCCCCTCACCCGGACCCCCCGCGCCGCGCCCCGTGAGGGGCCCCCGAGCCCGGTGCCTCCTGCGGCCGCCTGCCCGGCGCTGTGGGGAGCCCGGCCTCGCCTCAGGGTGCCCGGCGCTGCCGTGGCCTCACTCCGCCTCGTCACGCGTCGCGCTCTCCCCGCCTGCCGGTGCAGCGCCCCGTGGGGACTCGGGGTCCCGCGCCGTGTGCTCGCCTGAGGGCCGAGCGCCGTCCCTGGTGGCCGTCAGGAAACGCCCGCCTAGAGCGGCCTCCTCCGGGTCCGTGCCGGCCGCTGTGCCCCCGGAGCTCCCCTCCCTGCAGGCCGGTGTGCGGGGGCCGCCGCCGGAAGAGGCCACGCGCCTGCGACCCACCCTCAGCCCGGCACCGCGAGCTGGGGCTGCACCACCCGGGGCCCTGACTGGCTGCTGGGGGCACCCGGGTGCAGTGGGGTCCCCCCTCTGGCTGAGGTGTCAGCTGAGGGTGCAGTGGGGTCCCCCCTCTGGCTGAGGTGTCAGCTGAGGGTGCAGTGCGGTCCCCCCTCTGGCTGAGGTGTCAGCTGAGGGTGCAGTGGGGTCCCCCCTCTGGCTGAGGTGTCAGCTGAGGGTGCAGTGGGGTCCCCCCTCTGGCTGAGGTGTCAGCTGAGGGTGCAGTGGGGTCCCCCCTCTGGCTGAGGTGTCAGCTGAGGGTGCAGTGGGGTCCCCCCTCTGGCTGAGGTGTCAGCTGAGGGTGCAGTGGGTCCCCCCTCTGGCTGAGGTGTCAGCTGAGGGTGCAGTGGGGTCCCCCCTCTGGCTGAGGTATCAGCTGAGGGTGCAGTGCGGTCCCCCTCTGGCTGAGGTGTCAGCTGAGGGTGCAGTGGGGTCCCCCCTCTGGCTGAGGTGTCAGCTGAGGGTGCAGTAGGGTCCCCCCTCTGGCTGAGGTATCAGCTGAGGGTGCAGTGCGGTCCCCCTCTGGCTGAGGTGTCAGCTGAGGGTGCAGTGGGGTCCCCCCTCTGGCTGAGGTGTCAGCTGAGGGTGCAGTGGGGTCCCCCCTCTGGCTGAGGTGTCAGCTGAGGGTGCAGTGGGGTCCCCCCTCTGGCTGAGGTGTCAGCTGAGGGTGCAGTGCGGTCCCCCCTCTGGCTGAGGTGTCAGCTGAGGGTGCAGTGCGGTCCCCCCTCTGGCTGAGGTGTCAGCTGAGGGTGCAGTGGGTCCCCCCTCTGGCTGAGGTGTCAGCTGAGGGTGCAGTGGGGTCCCCCCTCTGGCTGAGGTGTCAGCTGAGGGTGCAGTGGGTCCCCCTCTGGTTGAGGTGTCAGCTGAGGGTGCAGTAGGGTCCCCCCTCTGGCTGAGGTGTCAGCTGAGGGTGCAGTGCGGTCCCCCCACTGGCTGAGGTGTCAGCTGAGGGTGCAGTGGGGTCCCCCCTCTGGCTGAGGTGTCAGCTGAGGGTGCAGTGCGGTCCCCCCACTGGCTGAGGTGTCAGCTGAGGGTGCAGTGGGGTCCCCCCTCTGGCTGAGGTGTCAGCTGAGGGTGCAGTAGGGTCCCCCCTCTGGCTGAGGTGTCAGCTGAGGGTGCAGTGGGGTCCCCCCACTGGCTGAGGTGTCAGCTGAGGGTGCAGTGGGGTCCCCCCTCTGGCTGAGGTGTCAGCTGAGGGTGCAGTGCGGTCCCCCCTCTGGCTGAGGTGTCAGCTGAGGGTGCAGTGCGGTCCCCCCACTGGCTGAGGTGTCAGCTGAGGGTGCAGTGGGGTCCCCCCTCTGGCTGAGGTGTCAGCTGAGGGTGCAGTAGGGTCCCCCCTCTGGCTGAGGTGTCAGCTGAGGGTGCAGTGCGGTCCCCCCTCTGGCTGAGGTGTCAGCTGAGGGTGCAGTAGGGTCCCCCCTCTGGTTGAGGTGTCAGCTGAGGGTGCAGTAGGGTCCCCCCTCTGGCTGAGGTGTCAGCTGAGGGTGCAGTAGGGTCCCCCCTCTGGCTGAGGTATCAGCTGAGGGTGCAGTGCGGTCCCCCTCTGGCTGAGGTGTCAGCTGAGGGTGCAGTGGGGTCCCCCCTCTGGCTGAGGTGTCAGCTGAGGGTGCAGTGGGGTCCCCCCTCTGGCTGAGGTGTCAGCTGAGGGTGCAGTGCGGTCCCCCCTCTGGCTGAGGTGTCAGCTGAGGGTGCAGTGGGTCCCCCCTCTGGCTGAGGTGTCAGCTGAGGGTGCAGTGGGGTCCCCCCACTGGCTGAGGTGTCAGCTGAGGGTGCAGTGGGGTCCCCCCTCTGGCTGAGGTGTCAGCTGAGGGTGCAGTGCGGTCCCCCCACTGGCTGAGGTGTCAGCTGAGGGTGCAGTAGGGTCCCCCCTCTGGCTGAGGTGTCAGCTGAGGGTGCAGTGGGGTCCCCACTCTGGCTGAGGTGTCAGCTGAGGGTGCAGTAGGGTCCCCCCTCTGGCTGAGGTGTCAGCTGAGGGTGCAGTGCGGTCCCCCCTCTGGCTGAGGTGTCAGCTGAGGGTGCAGTAGGGTCCCCCCTCTGGCTGAGGTGTCAGCTGAGGGTGCAGTGGGGTCCCCACTCTGGCTGAGGTGTCAGCTGAGGGTGCAGTAGGGTCCCCCCTCTGGCTGAGGTGTCAGCTGAGGGTGCAGTGCGGTCCCCCCTCTGGCTGAGGTGTCAGCTGAGGTGCAGTGGAGTCCCCCCTCTGGCTGAGGTGTCAGCTGAGGGTGCAGTGGGGTCTCCCCTCTGGCTGAGGTGTCAGCTGAGGGTGCAGTGGGGTCCCCCCTCTGGTTGAGGTGTCAGCTGAGGGTGCAGTGGGGTCTCCCCTCTGGCTGAGGTGTCAGCTGAGGGTGCAGTGGGGTCCCCCCTCTGGCTGAGGTGTCAGCTGAGGGTGCAGTGGGTCCCCCTCTGGTTGAGGTGTCAGCTGAGGGTGCAGTAGGGTCCCCCCTCTGGCTGAGGTGTCAGCTGAGGGTGCAGTGGGGTCCCCCCTCTGGCTGAGGTGTCAGCTGAGGGTGCAGTGCGGTCCCCCCACTGGCTGAGGTGTCAGCTGAGGGTGCAGTGGGGTCCCCCCTCTGGCTGAGGTGTCAGCTGAGGGTGCAGTAGGGTCCCCCCTCTGGCTGAGGTGTCAGCTGAGGGTGCAGTGGGGTCCCCCCACTGGCTGAGGTGTCAGCTGAGGGTGCAGTGGGGTCCCCCCTCTGGCTGAGGTGTCAGCTGAGGGTGCAGTGCGGTCCCCCCTCTGGCTGAGGTGTCAGCTGAGGGTGCAGTGCGGTCCCCCCTCTGGCTGAGGTGTCAGCTGAGGGTGCAGTGCGGTCCCCCCACTGGCTGAGGTGTCAGCTGAGGGTGCAGTGGGTCCCCCCACTGGCTGAGGTGTCAGCTGAGGGTGCAGTGGGGTCCCCCCTCTGGCTGAGGTGTCAGCTGAGGGTGCAGTGCGGTCCCCCCACTGGCTGAGGTGTCAGCTGAGGGTGCAGTAGGGTCCCCCCTCTGGCTGAGGTGTCAGCTGAGGGTGCAGTGGGGTCCCCACTCTGGCTGAGGTGTCAGCTGAGGGTGCAGTGGGGTCCCCCCTCTGGCTGAGGTGTCAGCTGAGGGTGCAGTGCGGTCCCCCCTCTGGCTGAGGTGTCAGCTGAGGGTGCAGTGGGGTCTCCCCTCTGGCTGAGGTGTCAGCTGAGGGTGCAGTGCGGTCCCCCCTCTGGCTGAGGTGTCAGCTGAGGTGCAGTGGAGTCCCCCCTCTGGCTGAGGTGTCAGCTGAGGGTGCAGTGGGGTCTCCCCTCTGGCTGAGGTGTCAGCTGAGGGTGCAGTGGGGTCCCCCCTCTGGTTGAGGTGTCAGCTGAGGGTGCAGTGGGGTCTCCCCTCTGGCTGAGGTGTCAGCTGAGGGTGCAGTGCGGTCCCCCCTCTGGCTGAGGTGTCAGCTGAGGTGCAGTGGGGTCCCCCCTCTGGCTGAGGTGTCAGCTGAGAGTGCAGTGGGGTCCCCCCTCTGGCTGAGGTGTCAGCTGAGGGTGCAGTGCGGTCCCCCCTCTGGCTGAGGTGTCAGCTGAGGGTGCAGTGGGTCCCCCCTCTGGCTGAGGTGTCAGCTGAGGGTGCAGTGGGGTCCCCCCTCTGGCTGAGGTGTCAGCTGAGGGTGCAGTGGGGTCCCCCCTCTGGTTGAGGTGTCAGCTGAGGGTGCAGTGGGGTCTCCCCTCTGGCTGAGGTGTCAGCTGAGGGTGCAGTGGGGTCCCCCCTCTGGCTGAGGTGTCAGCTGAGGTGCAGTGGGGTCCCCCCTCTGGCTGAGGTATCAGCTGAGGGTGCAGTGGGGTCCCCCCTCTGGCTGAGGTGTCAGCTGAGGGTGCAGTGCGGTCCCCCCTCTGGCTGAGGTGTCAGCTGAGGGTGCAGTGGGTCCCCCCTCTGGCTGAGGTGTCAGCTGAGGGTGCAGTAGGGTCCCCCCTCTGGCTGAGGTGTCAGCTGAGGGTGCAGTGCGGTCCCCCCTCTGGCTGAGGTGTCAGCTGAGGGTGCAGTGGGGTCCCCCCTCTGGCTGAGGTGTCAGCTGAGGGTGCAGTGCGGTCCCCCCTCTGGCTGAGGTGTCAGCTGAGGGTGCAGTGCGGTCCCCCCTCTGGCTGAGGTGTCAGCTGAGGGTGCAGTGGGGTCCCCCCTCTGGCTGAGGTGTCAGCTGAGGGTGCAGTGGGGTCCCCCCTCTGGCTGAGGTGTCAGCTGAGGGTGCAGTGCGGTCCCCCCTCTGGCTGAGGTGTCAGCTGAGGGTGCAGTGGAGTGCCCCCTCTGGCTGAGGTGTCAGCTGAGGGTGCAGTGGGGTCCCCCCTCTGGCTGAGGTGTCAGCTGAGGGTGCAGTGGAGTGCCCCCTCTGGCTGAGGTGTCAGCTGAGGGTGCAGTGGGGTCCCCCCTCTGGCTGAGGTGTCAGCTGAGGGTGCAGTAGGGTCCCCCCTCTGGCTGAGGTGTCAGCTGAGTGTGGGTCCTCCCTCTGGCCAGGCGGGGGTTGGGACCATCCTGACCCAGAGGGAAGGGGGGTGATTTCTGGATGGGACCGCTGGGTGGACTGAACCCCAGCCCCTCTCTGCTGTCGGGACCCAGCGGGCTCCAGAGTCCACCCTTCAGCCTCTGCCCTTGCATTCAGTAGGGACACTTGGGTGGTGGCATGAGCCAGCTTTTAGGCTGCCTGTGGCTCATTCCGTGAAGCTGTAGGCAGGCACCTGGCCCCTGGTGTTTTGGCCTGGGTCTCTAGTTTTAAAGGCACACAGACATTGGTCTGTGTCTCGCTGCCTCTTTTTGCCAGTCCCTGTTCAGGGCGCCAATATGCCGGGCTAGCTTCGCGGGCGGGAGACAGACGACCAGAGACTCATGGCTGAGCTGTACACAGATCAGTCTTTATTAATGCGGAACGCAGCACCATCTAAGCCATCTAAAACTAACTATAATCACAATCCTGTCCATATATATATATATATATATATATATATATATATATATACTTGCCAACAGGTAAACAGTGTAACAGGATGTAAACAGGAGTGTAAACAGGATGTGACGTAGAGAGGGTGGAGTGAAAAGAGATTGGTGAAAATCAGGGTGTACTAGGAGAGGGGGCGGAGCAAAAAGACATCGTGACCAATGGGGATTAAACCAATGCCCTGAAGGCAGGGCGGTGCTTAGTTCACAGTGGTTATGTAAATAGAACACAGTGTTAAGCAGGGGGGATTAAACCAATGAAACAGAAGGGGTCTTAGAAGCAGAATTAGAAGCAGACCAACATCTTTTTTCTTTTTTTCTTTTGCCACCAGGTTTATTGCTGGGGCTTAGTGCCTGCACCAAGAATCCACTGTTCCTGGGGCTATTTTTTCCTTTTGGTTGTCCTTGTTTAACTTTGTGGCTATTATTGTTGGTGATGACGCCGTTGTTGGATAGGACAGAGAGAAATGGAGAGAGGAGGGGAAGACAGAGAGGGAGAGAGAAAGACAGACACCTGCAGATCTGCTTCACCGCCTGTGAAACGACCCTCCTTCAGGTGGGGAGCCGGGGTCTTGAGCTGGGATCCTTGTGCTGGTCCTTGCGCTTTGCTCCATGTGCGGTTAACTTGTTGCGCTACCACCCAACCCCTGCCTCTTTCTCTTTCTTTCTGAAAAAAATCAGCTTGGCGGGGTCAGGTGGTGGTGCACCTGGTCGAGTGCTCACATTACAGTGCGCAAAGACCCAGGTTCAAGCCCCTGGTCCTCAACTACAAGGGGAAAGCTTCATGAGTGGTGACACAGAGCTGCAGGTGTCTTTCTCTCTATCTCCCCTTCCCCTCTCAACTTCTCTATCTCTATCTAATAATAAATATCTTAAAAAGTCAGCTTTGGGCCAGGCGGTGGTACACCTGGTTAAGTGCACCTACTACAGTGCACAAGGACCCAGGTTCAAGCCCCTGATCCCCACCTGCAGGAGGAAAGCTGTACATGTGGTGAAGCACTGCTACAGGTATCTCTCTGCCTCTCTCCCTCTGTCTCCCATTCCTTCTCAATTTGTCTCTATCCAATAATAAATAAAATAAAATAAATCAACTTGGAGCAGTGAAGCCCATCATGACAAGAAGAATGAGAGGATTTGAGTGTTAAAATATCTTCGGGGGGGGGGGGCAAAAATCAGAACAGATCCTGGAAGGGGGGGGAGAAAGGAAGGTGGGTGTGTCAACACTTTGCCCCTGCCCACCTCCCTGCAGTGATAGAAAGAATCACACCCACATGCAGCCCTTTCAGACCCAAGCTGGACCAGCACGAGACCCCCGGCTTCATCCCATGAAATAAATACAATTTTAAATTTTTCACATGAAATAAATACAATTTTAAATTGAAATTTAAAAACTGACGGGCCCAGGAGGTGGCTCAGTGGTAGAGCTGTGCTCTAAGGCCCAGAACTCCATCCCTGCATCACAGGGTGCTGCGGTGTCTCTCCCTCCTCCCACCCCTGCCACCCCCATAAAAAACACAGAAAATCATTAAAAAAGGAATGTTTGCCTGTCAAATGAGAACCCTGGCTGGAAACTTATCTCCCTTCCGGAGTCTCGTACTCAGTTGTGCTGTTTGCCACTGTACTGACTGACTCTCTCTCGCTGAAGTCCAGCCATTGGGGCTTTATTGCTGATGCACAAGCTCGAAGCTGCTTGCGGTGAATGGGGAGCCCCTCGGCAACAGGCGTGGCCCCTACCCCCCACTGGGGGCTGCGTGTGGCCAGCAGAGGAAGGGCCGGGAGTCCAGGCCTCCTCCAGAGGCCCCTCTCCTCTTCTGCAGCACGATCCCACCCTCACACCCTCTCCTCACTCTGCAGGGTCAACGCCTGTGTGGATGTGGTGCTGTCAGGGGTGAAGCTCCTGCAGGCCCTGGGCCTCAGCCCTGGGAGCGGGAGGGACCACTCCGTGCTGCACTCGCAGGCCCACCTGGAGGAGGCTTTCGCTCACTTCATGGGCAAGGGTGCCGCTGCCGAGCGCTTCTTCAGCAACCAGGAGGCCTTCCGTGACATCGCCCGGGTGGCCTCCGAGTTCCCGGATGCCCAGGTGTGTGAGAGGCCCGCTAGTACCTAGCACCGTGCCTGTCCCCTGAGTGATGCTGGCTCGTGGCGGTTGCAGTTTGCTTGGCTGTCAGCGCAGCTGTGAGCACACTCCCCAACATTTTTGAATGCGGATGGAGGGAGCGCAAAGCAGAGCGCCGTATGTGAGGCCGGGGCTCAAACTCGGGACCTGTGCTTGAGAATCCAGCATTTTCCCTACTGTGTCGCCTTTCCACGTCAGCCATGTTTAAGGTAGGGAGGGGCCAGTAGGTAGAGCGCTCAGCTCTTCAGCAGGAGCAGGCCCTGCGCTCAGGCTTGCTCGCCCCTCCTGTCACTCCTCTCAACCTCCCCCATGTAAGGCAGATAGCTCGTTTGGACAGAGTGCTGCTTTGCCGTGCGCATGGGCCGGACTTGAGCCCACCCCCGCTGCTTGAGGAAAGCTTTGGTACTGTGTTTCTCTCCCTACAAAAATGAGAAAAGAAAAAGAACGGTCGTGGTCATAGAGGGCCGGCAGGCGGCTGGCTCGGTAGAATGCACACGTCACCATGAGCAAGGACTGGGGTTCTGGGGTTCAAGCCACAGGAAACCGCATGGAGCTACCTTCAGGGTGCTGTGGTGTCTCCCCTTCTCTGTGTCTCTACCTCTCACTCTGTCCAAAAACTGGCTGCCAGAACAGTTGAGTCATGCCGGCACTAAGGCCCAGAAATTAATTACCCTAGTGGCAACCAAGCAAAGATCATGAAGTCCCAGGTATGTGGACCAGCTGTGTCCTCAGGATAGGGAACAGGGCCACCGTCACACCCCCAGGCATGACACCTGCTGCCACACATGCCTTCACACCTCTAGAGTGGCTCACACCATCCTGGGTGGGTTCTGTGGGGAAAACTTCCTGCCATTTCTCAGACCTCCACAGGCCCTCGTGGTGTCCACTTCTGGTCATGTGTAGGAGTCACTGTTTTGCTTGTTTTTCTTTCTGGAACTGTCCATTGTAGCTTCAGCAGTGGGCACAGAGCCATCCCTGCAGGAGAAGAGCCGTGTGGATGAGCTGGTGCGAGCCGGGTGGGGACAGGACAGCCAGGAAGCTGAGCAGCCAATGGGCAGCTTTTCATTTGTTTACATATTTTATTTTATTATCATTTTTAATTTTTAAATATTTTTTTATTTAACAGGACAGAAATTGAGAGGGAAGAGGGCGAAAGACACAGAGAGGCACCTGCAGCACTGCTACACTACTTGTGAAACTGGCCCCTGCAGGTGGGGACTAGGGGCTTGAACTCTGGTCCTTGTGCATGGCATTTAAACCCCCAGTCTCTCTTCCACCATGACCCAGCCCTTTGTCTCCTAATGCAAAAGGTGAAAGAGCTTTTTTCCTATGGAAGCTCTCGTGTAGTTTGTTTTGTTGTTTTTCACCCGGCTGTTTCTCTACATCGTCAAGCCTGCTGTGCACTGCTTCCCTTTCACTGGGTTTGGTGACTTTCCAAAGTCCCTTAAGCTGTAAGTCTGGTTGGCAGACAGAGAGAAGCTCAGAAACTCCTGTATGAAAACTCTGAACCCCCTTGACAGAATGTTAATATTCCCCTCCCCAAGACTTTCAGTCTGTGTTATAGTTAAATAAGAAATTGCCTAAGATGTCAGGCTCCACACGGAAGTGTCTTCAAGTCTAGGTGGCTAGCTCCAGGGGTCGTCACACAAACCTAAGGGTGGAAGGAGTGGGGTCTGGTTCATTTCAGGAGGGGAGTGACATCATTACGTGTGCTAGCTAGGCGGGGAAAGTCTACCCACGCGCTTCGTGTTTCCCTGTCTGTCTGGTCTCCTGAAGCAAACTGGGTTGGATGCAGGGTCCAGGCAACTGTACTGATTTTCATACTAGAGTCTCTTTTCCCTGTTATAGCCATTGTCTGTTTAGCCCACAGGTATGTGGTTTGTGGTTTGTTAACTTCATTTGTGGATCTAGTGTGAAGTCACTTCCCAGCTTTTACGGAAAGAATACAGATTGTGCTGTGACTCTGCGGAATTCTCTCTTGCAGCACTACGCAGGTGGGAATGCAGCCTTAATTGGACAGAAATTTGCAGCCAGCTCGGATTTAGAGGTAGGTCTGATGCCCAGATGAAAGTCTATGGCTTTCCTTGGAGTCCTAGTCACTTGAGGAATGAGAGTGAGCACCTGGTCCCTCATGCAGCTTCTGGGCCTACCAGGTGCCAGGCCTGGGGTGAGAAGGAGAAGTGTAGCTAGTGCCCACCGAGTGGCAGCCGCGTGCTCTGTCTGCGGCGTTTACTTAGACGATCGCTTATTAATGCTGGCAGCTCCCGTCTCAGTCCTGTGACTACCTTGTCTTTGCACATGATGCCAGAGGCAGAGAGGGGCTCTGAGCTGGCAAGAGGTGGGCCCGCTTTAACCCAAGACCCCACTCCTTAAGCACCACACCAGGTAAGGGTGAAGATAATGGACACGGGCAGTGGCAGGCTAGGCAGTTCCCAGCGCCTTCCATGCTTCGTTCAGTCACTACAGTACCCGGTACCACGCTAGCTCTTTGGTCGCCACAAGACACCTGCTACCTTGCTGTCCGGAGTCACACACCCGGGGAGGGAGAGCTGGGCCTGAAGCCTCTGAGTGCAGCTTCTCACGATCTGCCGCCGTGTGCCTCAGAGCAGAGCGGAGGCCGGGTGGAGGGGACCGGGGCCTCCCAAGAGTGGATGTAGGGACTCAGCCGAGAGTTCACTCAGTGCAGTGACAGTGAGCTTCCAGTGTCACAGCAATCTTTATGGCCTCAGGACTGCTGTCCTGTCCTTTGCATACGTCATTGGATTCAATTTCTTACATTCTGTTTTAAAATGTTTACATGTTTCCAGGAAGATGTTGATCTGTATTTTCCGTTTGCTGCTCGTCTCATCTTGGCATTAGGATTAAACCAGATGAGTCTTTTCTTTCTGTTCCTCACTGTCCTACAGCGGGGAAATAGCTCAGCTGGCAGAGTACAGGGCTGCTAGCCTGATGCTTCTTGTTTAATGCCAATGCACTAAACACCTTGGCTTCTTTCTGTCTATCTCTGCCTTCTCTTGTGAAACTCACCATATACAGGTAGGTGTGTGTGTGTGTGTGTGTGTGTGTGTGTGTGTGTGTGTGTGTGTGTGTGTGTGTGTTGGTGCATATATGTATGGACAGTGGCACAGTATTTGCCTTGCATATGAGAAGTTTCAGGTTCAGTCCTTGGAACTCCCCAAAACCCAGAGCTGGGCAGTGCTCTAGTGAAAAAGAAAAGAATCACTGTCCTGTGTTGCCTAGTGTGCAGATCAGTACTTTGAAAACTGTCTATTTTGTCTGGGCTTTGAGTTTGTTTAAGCCAGAGGGTGAGTCTGGACCTTGTTATTAAGAATGGAAGCTCTGGTCAGAGTGAGAGGAACGTAGGGAGCCTCTTCTGATCCAGCTTCTGGCATTCCTTAGGCAGGAAGCCTCTGTTCAAAGGAGCCGCTAATTACGGGCTGAAGGTGCCCTTTGAAGCTTCTGGACGAGGCATATTAAGCTGCAGCTGGTGTTGATCTTCTCTGGGGACTTTGAGGCTGGGCCAGGCCCTCCTGCCAAGGCTCCAGGGCCTTGAGTGGGGCCCCACACTGACAGACGCTTCCACAGAGGCTCGGGGCTTGGAGCCGAGAAAGGGCTTGGGAGCACTGCAGAGCCCGCCTTTCCCAGACTTTCTGAATTCCAGGTCTCTGCTGCCTGTGACCTCATGGGGGCACCTGCTGAGGGGATTAAGACCTGGAGGCCCCTCCCCAGGGAACTCTAGATTTCCTTTGCATGGGAGTTGGCTTTAGAAGCAGTGCACACTCTAGAATGAGCTTCCTGCGGAAGGTGGAGAGAAGCAGGAGGGCTGCAGGTTCTCCTCACTAAGAGCTGTGGCCGGCAGAGTCTGGGGAGAGAAGGTGCGGGAATTCGCCGGGGCTGTGAAACTCCCGGCAGCATGGGGGTGACAGCCTCTCTGCTCTCATCCCCTGGGAGGGGGCTAGAGGGCAAGGAAGCGGGGTGCGTCTGGGCCACAGCAACAGAACTGCGGTGGCCTGCACAGGGGTCTAGGGCTGAGGGTCAGCCAGGGCTCCTGCAGATTCTGCTCCCGGTGGGTGGGGGTGCCGTGGGAGGGGGTTGGACCCGCCTGGGCTGGCCTCAGGTGACAATGAGCTTATCCCCAGGTCCTCCTCTGTGGTCCGGTTGGCCCAAAGCTGCAGGAGCTTCTTGACGACAGCGTATTTGTGCCACCAGAGTCCCTGCAGGCAGCGGATGAGTTCCACCTGATCTTAGAGTACCAGGCGGGTGAGTGGCCAGGGAGCGGCCTCTGCAGGGCAGGACCCATTCTGGTCAACAAAGGGCTGGTGGGCCCTTGCTTCCCCTGAGTGACACTGGTGTGAGACGTCAGATCATGACAGAGGCCAGGACACAGAGTGACCAGTGTCCTTCAGGCTACAGCCCAGCGCCTCTCTGGAGATCTGGTGGCCCAGACTAGGGTGGGGAGAGTGCTGTCTCCTCCCTCTCTGACAGCAGAGCCAGGGGCCCGGCCTCGGCTAAGTCTGGGCCTCCACTTCTTTCCTCGCTGCCCACAATCCTGGGTGGCACCCGCTTACCTGAGGCCGTCATGGCTGAGGCCAACAGCTCCTGGCACCTCTGCCAGCCCTTCTACACACCACTCAGCCGCCTGACACCTCTTCTCCTTCTCCCACTATGCTGACGGCTTCTGCAGGCGAGGAGTGGGGCCAGGTCAGGGCCCCCCACGCCAACCGCTTCATCTTCTCCCACGACCTCTCCAACGGGGCCATGAGCGCCCTGGAGGTGTTCATGTCCAGCCTGGAGGAGTTCCGGCCGGACCTGGTGGTGCTCTCGGGGCTGCACATGATGGAGGGGCAGAGCAGGGAGCTGCAGCGCAAGAGGCTCTTGGAGGTAACAGCTGCCCCCCTGGGTGCCCAGCAGGCCACCTCGGGGACAGACTCCTTGCCCCCACTGCCCTCTGTGCTTGCCAGCACGTGGCTGCCTGTGTTGCTGCTTGTCGCCTACACCCTGTGCTCTGCCCTGGGGACCGGAGGTCCCTGCCAGTCCTTGCTGATGGCAGTGCTGTCCGCTCTCTGCAGGTGGTGGCCTCTATCTCTGACCTGCCCGCCGGCATTCTGGTCCACCTGGAGCTGGCCAGCATGACCAACCAGGAGCTCATGGGCACCATCGTGCACCAGGTAGTGGAGGCAACCTGGGCTCCCCTGCGTAGTCAGAGACCCTCTTGGGGCCCCGCTAGGTCTCCCACCGCGAAGGCTGATGGGACTGAGTGCTTTTCCTGGGCAGCAGTGGGCGCCCAGCAGGTACTGGAGGCAGCAATGGCCCGAGTTCTGCTCTGGCGGCCGTGAGAAGCGGCCTGTCCACACGCCTGGGCCCTGGACGGGGTGGTGGCTGTCCTGCTGATGGCTGTCGCTTGCAGCCCTGCTGTGCAGCCGCTGCCTCCATTTTGCCAGTGAAACTGACGCCTGCTGACCATGTAGGCAGGAGCCGGGACGGTGGACAAGTGTGGCAGCGCTCCCCTGCCCTGTCTGGGAACCGGTGTCGGGACTGGGGGGCACGTGGGCGGAGCTGCACTTCCCACTGTGGACAGGTGGAGGGAGCGCCCGGGGGGGGGGGGGGAAGCCTGAAGGTGCTGTCTCCCCCGTGAGGGGCCCTCAGAGACCTACCGTGCTGCTTCTGTCAGCAGGTCTTCCCTGCTGTGACGTCCCTCGGGCTGAATGAACAAGAGCTGCTGTTCCTTAGCCAGGCGGCCTCAGGCCCCCACTCCTCCCTGTCCTCCTGGAGCGGCATCCCCGACGTGGGCATGGTCAGCGACATCCTCTTCTGGATCCTGAAGGAGCATGGCCGCAGCGCAGGCAGAGCCTCGGCGCTCACCAGGGTGCACTTCCACACGCTGGTCTACCACATCCTGGCCACCGTGGACGGACACTGGGCCAACCAGCTGGCGGCCGTGGCTGCGGGTGCTCGGGTGGCAGGGACTCAGGCCTGTGCCACCGACACCATCGATGCCAGCCGGGTGTCCCTGCGGGCCCCCTCTGAGTTCCTGACCTCCCACTCGGGCGCCGGTGTCAGGGTTACGCTGAACCCCAGTGAACCAGTGGTGGTGTGGCACAGGGAGGGCATCTCTTTCCACTTCACGCCTGTGCTGGTGTGCAAAGACCCTGTTCGAACCGTGGGCCTCGGTGACGCCATCTCTGCTGAAGGACTCTTGTATTCCCAGGCAGGCCCCCACCCTTAGAGGGGCTGTGGGGGATGTGCTGAGGAAGGGGACCCGGCACTGACTGAGGAGGTAGGGCCGCTGTCTGGTAGGGTCTGAGGGAGAGACAGCCAAAGAACAGCAGCCCACCACACTGCAGCCAGACATTCCAGCCTGCTGACCAGCGCCAGACTTTCAGGCTTTGGTCACAATTAGCGCTTGAACAAGACTGGATTTCCATCCTGTTGTGCATTATGGGAGCTAAAAGTTGGTTCCCAAACACCTAATCTGCTTGCCACCCAGCGTCTTGAGCCAGATCTTGCGATGGAGAGAGCATGGCATGGGAGCAAGCTCCATGCGTCCCTCACGCTCCCCACGCTCAGTGTTACAGGAAAGGTCGTGAGCACCTCCTGGCCCGCTGCTCCCACACGCTCCCCTGCCCAGAGGTTGGGCAGCACCCAGGGGTGGAAACTTCTGGAGATGGGCCACTGATGCTGCACAACTGGAACCCACTCCCTGTTGGCCAGGTCACATGTGTTTACACGATGCGTCCCGTCCATCAGGGGGTCTGGCCTGGAAAGAACCCAGGATCATGAAATAGATGTCTTGTGTATTTATTTTTTTTACAAATCAAGATGGGCTTTTGAATAGATTAAAAGACTCACATTTGGGGAGTCCCGAGTCTGCTTCATCTTGTTGCTGCTAGCACTTGAGCCAGGTGGACGGCAGTCTGCCTTGGCTTGTGGGTCACTGGGTCCTCTGTCCCAGGGGTCCGCCAGCGCCTCCCACCCAGCCTGATTGTCCCAGACAGCGAACGGGTCAGCGGTCTGCTGTGTGACGTCGCCCTCAGTGCCACACCCCCTCTTCACTGATGGGCTGCCCGTCCTGCTCTGCCTGGTTACTCCAAAGACCACGCAGCTCCAGGTCAGGGGCATCAGCTTGTAGATATCTCTCTCCTGATACCTCCAACCTTGATTAAAAACACTGAAATGGGGGAGTCGGTGGTAGCACAGCGGGTTAAGCACAAAGTGCAAGGACTAGTGTAAGGATCCTGGTTCAAGCCCCCGGCTCCCCACCTGCAGAGGAGTGGCTTCACAGGTGAAGCTGGTCTGCAGGTGTCTTTCTCTCCCCCTCCTCTCTCCATTTCTCTCTTATCCAACAATGACAACATCTACAATGGCAACAAATGGGAATATTAAAAACAAACAAAAAAAAAACCACTGAAACAGTCCAGCAGGTGGCGCAGTGGATAGAACACTGGACACCCAAGCATGAGGTCTTGAGTCCAATCCACAGCAGCATGTATACCAGCGATGCCTGGTTCTTTCCCCTCAGTAAATAATTAAAAAAATTATTGTCGTATTTATTGTTATTGATATCACAAGGACCAGTGCAAGGATCCTGGCCCTAGCCCCTGGCTGGCTCCCCACCTGCAGGAGGTTTGCATCACAAGTGAAGCAAGTCTGCAGGTGTCAGTCTTTCTCTCCCCATCTTCCCCTCCTGTCAATTTCTCTGTCCTACCCAGCAATGACATCAATAACAACAACCACCACAAGGAGAACCAAGGGCAACAAAAGGGAAAAATAGCCTCCAGGAGCAGTAGATTAGTAGTGCAGGCACCGTAACCCAGTGATAACCCTGAAGGAAAAAAAAGAAAAGCTGACTTCACAGCCTGGGCATCCTATTGGACAGAAGTAAGGACTGTGCTGCTGGGCTCCAAGGAATGCTGTCTGTGGCATGCTGTCTCTACCTACTTTGATGCCAGGGTCATACCCACCACACCTGACCACCCAGGAAGCTCTTGCTCTGGCTTTCTGGAGAAATTACATAAGATTTGAAGGGACTGGCCAGTGAAGTGCTCTTGGCGGAGTGTCCTAAAGCAACTGGGGCCCACTGACTGAAGCTCGTCACTGTGCTGAATTTCATTGCTATGGGTGACGGGCCCTCAATCTCCTTGTTGATCATGTGCTCCAAGTTAACTTTTTTTTTTTGCCTCCAGGGTTATCGCTGGGGCTCAGTCCACTGCTCCTGGAGGCTATTTTTTCCCTTTTATTGCCCTTGTTGTTTTTCATTGTTAATTGCTATTGTTGCTGTTGGATAAGACAGACAGAAATCGAGGAGGGGAAGATGGGGAGAAAAAGACACCTGCAGACCTGCTTCATTGCTTGTCAAGCAGCCCCCCTGCAGGCGGGCAGCTGGGGGTTCAAACCGGGATTCCTACCCCGGTCCTTGCTCTTCACGCCATGTGCACTTAAGCCGCTGTGCTACCGCCTGGCCCCTGCATTAACTTTTTTTATATTTGCCTCCAGGGTTATCTCTGGGGCTCATACTGCACTACAAATCCACTGCTCCTGGCGGTCTTTTTTTTTATGGATATGACAGAAACTGAGAGGAAGATAAGGAGAAAGACACCTGTAGAACTGCTTCACCACTTGTGAAGCGACCCCCCTGTAGGCGGAAAGCCAGAGGCTCAAACTGGGATCTTGTGCTTAACCTGGTGTGCCCTTCTTGGCGTTAGTCACGTCTGTAACTGGGGAATCATCAATTTTGTTATCACAGACCTCTTGGTTCTTTAAATTGTATTTATTTTCACTGAATCCTGCTCAGTCCTGACTAGTGGTGGTGTGGAGGATTGAACCCGGGGCCCGAGACTCACGCAGACATACATAGTTTGTAGAACCTCTGCTGTCTGTCTCCCCAGCTCAGGATTTCCCTGTAACGCTCCTCCACTCGTTTCGGCTGTTTCATCCTTTGCCATCACAGGTGTTCAGCCTTTGTTCTGTCCTGACAACATTTGCTGGCACTTCCCTGTGAGCACTAATTTAGCTAAATCCTACACATGCCTCTTCATTATTGTTCAGTTCAAGCTAGTTTCTATTTTTTCCCTTTGACATGAATTTTGCAGGTGAGTTACATTCTAAATTCTGGAGGTTTTCGAGATACCTGAATACATTATTTCTAACAAACTTAATAGTCGGGTGGAATCAGTAATGTCCTTTTCCACTTTGAGAGAGGCAGCTACCACCGTCGGACCTGCTGCTGGGCACCTGGGGGTGTCTCCATGGCGAGTGTTGCGGCTCCATGGGCCCAGCTCCAGGCACTGTGGCTGCACAGCGTGGCCTGTCTCCCTGCTGGTCACCAGCTGCCTCCACTGACCAGTGGCGGCACAGGAACTGGGTGAGCTCTGGTGCCTGGGGCTGGATGGCCGGAGTCCAGGCTACGCTCGAAGCGGAGGGGGCGACAGAGGTGCTCTACAGGCCTTTATTAGCAGCTCTCACGGCACAGTCATGCCCTCGGACAGAGACAGGAGACCCCGTGCCGACGGCACTGCTGACTGTGCTCAGGCCCCGTGGCCACAGCTCTCCCTCCTCCCTCCTGACAACATTTGCTGTTCCTGACCAGCCCTTACTCCCTGCTCAGGGATGGCCGGACCCTGGGGGCCCTGGGCTCATGGAGGGCAAGCCCCAGTGCTCCAGGCCTGCTGGCTAGGGAGACCCCACAGCCAGGGACTCGCCTCCTTCAGGGCCACCGGGCAGCAGAGTCTGTCCACGCATGGCTCGGCCTGCTCCGAGTCCATCGGCCTGTGTCCTGCCTGTGCGGCCAGCACCGCCACCCCCCTCTAGGGGCACCCCTGCCCCTCCGCACTCTTGCTGGGTGCTCCTACTTCTCTGCTGGCCGCACTTCCCCAGCAGGCTCTGGCTCCAGTGGCAGAGACGGCGGCTTGGGGGGCATAGCCACGGCACCTGGGGACAGAACAGCCAGTGCTCAGCTCTCGCTTCCAGGGGAGGCGGTCACTCCTGGGAATGGCTGCAGGGGAGCCAGGGCCAGAGCCGCCCCCTACCTGCGGGCAGCTTCCTGCAGGCGGCCGCAGAGGACATGGCACGACCCAGAGCCTGGTTGGAGCCCAGAGGCAGCTGCATGACAGCGGGCCTGCTGCTGGAGGGGGGCCGGAGCCTGGCCCTGGGGTCCTTGGCCGGCTTCGTCCAGACCAGCGCCTCTCCGACCTGCAGGGTGGCGCCCAGCTTCTGCGCCATCTCCACCATCTGGCCATAGGGAGACGCGTCCCAGTGACAGGGACAAGCAGGGCGGGCACCTGTCCTCAGCAGGAACCCATGGGAGAGGTGGGGGGGGGGGGGTAAGAGGCTGGGGGGGAGGCAGGGCAGCTCTCTGGACCCGGCACTGATCTGCCCCACGGTCCTGGGCCCTGTGGGACACACCTCAGGGTCGAAGTCAGTGGCGCCACTGTCCTTGAGTGCGCCAACCTTCCTCTCCAGCTCGCGGTACTGGGCCAGGGCACCCTGCCTCTCCCCCTGATTATACAGCAGCACCGCGTAGTTGAGGTTCACCAGCGGGTTACACCTGCGGGGCAGACGGCATGTTGTGTGGGCCACAGAGAGGATGAGGCGGGGACAAGGACAGGGACAGGCAGGAAATGCCCTGCCTTCAGCAGCGTCCTGGCAGGGAGTGGGGGGTGGGCAGTCCGGCCAGCAGGCTGCCCGACGGAGTGAATCCCAGGGGCAGCGTGGCCCAGGCTGATCAATGCTGGCTTCAGAGAGCCCGGTGGCCCCACGTCCTGCTGCCTCCACCCCCCGGCCAAGGACACCAGCTGGCAGCCCCCCACCCCCGCGTGCTCACTTGTCCAGGCGCACAGCCTCGGCGTAGGCCTTCTTGGCGTTGTCCATGTCCTCCAGGTTGGTCAGGGCCACTGCAGGAGAGGCATCGCCCAGCTCGGAGAGGAGCGTTCCCAGGCCCCAGGGACCCCACATGCACCACTATCCTCAGTGCAGACAGCTGAGGTCACTGGAGGTCACACCTCCACCTCATCAGCACAGAGCCGTGCGGCCTGGGGGCACGTGTGGAGAGACCATAACACGGTGGGAGACGGGGCCTGGGGAGGGCCTCCCACCTGCCTGGTGCGCCACCTCCCAGCTGCTGCAGCCTCTCTCAGCTTGGTGCATGGAGAACCATCCCCAGAGCTGGTGAGCACTGCAGTGACCAACTGTAATGACTCCAGGCACAAGGGGGAGGGGGACAGGGAGGCTGTGCGAGGTTGTGGGGGCCTCTCGTCTCCGCCCCTCACCGGCCAGCAGCATGTAGAGCTCGCTCAGGCCGGGCTGCACACGCAGTGCAGCGCTCAGGAAGTGGAAGGCCGAGGCGTACTGCTCCATGGTCAGGTGCACCAGGCCCAGGTTGGCCAGCACCTTCCAGTCCAGGGGCGCCAGGTAGTTGGCTCGCTTGAGGCAGGTGATGGCCTGCGGGATGGACGTGCGGTGAGGACGGGCACCAGCCTCCGAGCCCAGGCCGCGGGTGGGCAGGCAGGGGGCACACTCACCGCCACGTACTTCTTCTTGCCGAAGAAGCACATGCCGATGTTGTTCCAGAGCGGAGGGCTTTCGGGGACCGCGTGTGCTACCACCCGGTACTTGGTGAGGGCCACCTCGAAGTCCCCGTGGCTCTGCATCATGCTGCCAGCCGCCAGGGTGGCCTGGGGAAGGGGGTGTCATGCCGGGGACCGTGGGGCACCCTCCCCGATGACAGGAACAAGCTCTGGGGGCCACGCCTTGGCCCTGCGGCATGTGGCCAGAGGCATGGATGGCGCAGGGCGGGACACCTCATTCAGTGACTCCCCCTTCTACCTCTCCCCCCACCGCTGCAGAGCAGACACACCTTGTAGTCAGTGGGGTCGTAGGTCAGCGCATTGCCCAGGTGCTCAAAGGCCTTCTGGTGGTGGCCAAGCTAGGAGGCGGGAGGAAGGTCTGCGTGGGCAGTGTGCTTCCTCCAGGGCACCGTGGCAGCCAAGCTAGGCATAGCCAGCTGCGAGGGGTGCTGGGATCCCCGCCCTGTCCTGTCCCCCTTAGGCACAGTGGGGAGAGGCTGGGGAGGGGCAACAGGGAGAAAGCAGCAGGCCCCCTGCCCGGCAAAGGGCGCAGCCCCTCCTCCTGCCCCCAACAGCCCGTCTACCTGCAAGTAGAGCAGCCCCAGTGTGGTGAGGAGCTCTGTGTTTTCTGGGGAGAACCTGCAGCAAGAGAGCAGCTGAGGCCCCGGGCCTGGGCCCTGGGAGAGCTGGAACCAGGCCAGGATGCCCAGCAATAGAGCACAGGACTTGCGGGGGGGTGGGGGGGTGGCCTGAGCCCCAGAGTGCTCTGGTTCTCTCTGACAAGGCAGTCTCCTCAGAGAGGGACTCAAGAGTCTAGACCCTGCGGAGGAGGGTATGGGGGGCTACCCCGAGGGCCACACCTCCCCAGCCTATGCTTGTGGCCCCCCACCCAATGCTCCCCCACATTCACCCAAGAACCTGGTCCAGCGGCTGACCTTCACCCAGGACACAGACTGCCCACCTGAGTAAAGGGCCTCAGGGGCTAAGTCTGTGCCCGACCTCTGACCCAAGGGGGCACACTCACTCCACCGCCTTCTTGTAGGTTTCGATGGCCTTGTCCAGGTGGCCCTCCAGCAGGTGGACCTTGCCCAGCATGACGTAGGTCAGGTCATGCCTGCTCAGCTCCAGCGCACGGTGCAGCTGCTCCTGGGCCTGAGGGGACAGACATCGGTCACCACAGCTCCTCGGGGCAGGGACTTCCAGCCCCAAGGGGAGTGGACGGATGGCCTCACTGGGCCACCCACAGGCCCAGCAGAGATTCAGCGAGTGTTCAGGTCAGCGGACGTCTGCTGCCACCACCTCTGCAGTGTCTCCTGAGCTTCTCCCCCGCCTCCCTCCCTCAGGACAGCCCTCCACAGAAGGGGTCGGTGTGGGCCAACCGTCATTCTATCTGACTGAACCGAGGGACCGAATCACAGACTGACATGGCGTCAGCCAGCTCTGGAGGATGCCCTGGCCTGACAGCACTGTCCCCAGACACCAGATAGCTCCTCTGCTGTCAGAGCCCGAGAAGCTGTCGCATCGTCACGGGGAGACAGCAGGCCCCCTCAAAGCCTGAGGTCATCCCCGTGACGCTGAAAGCCACGGCCAGCCGTCCCGTGCCACAGGCCACACTCCTTCTTGGGTGATGCTTTGCCCCGGGAAACGGGGCCGGGTGGGAGGCAGCTGCGCCGCTGCCTTTCAAGATGTTTCTAGGTGTTTGTCCTCTTCAGAAGTAGGACGACACCCGAGATGGACGAGATGAGAAGGCAGACGGGAACGTGTGTGGTGCTTTCACGGCCCAGAGTCCCTGCGGGAGCCAGGCCTGCGGCCTGCACGCAGTGCCCACCTTGCCAAACTGCTTCAGGTAGATGTAGCACACACCCAGGTTGTGGCAGATCTCCTGCGGACGAGAGGGCGCTCAGGGCCAGCAGCCTCGCACGAACTGCCCAGAAGGTGGAGCCACCACACTCGGCCCCAGGCGGCCTCCCTGCCCTGCAGCCCGGCTCAGCGTCAACTGGTGGAGCAGAGAGTCCAGGGTCCCCCATACTGGAGCGGTCGAGACTCACCCCTTCTACCCCCAGAGCCAGACATGGTGGAGGGGTGCGGGGGGGGGGGGACAGGTGTGTGGAGCAGACGCCTGAGGCGGGCTCCATGCCAGCTGCTTGCACCCGGCCCCATCCCAGGCCGTGCTGGGAGGCAGCACTGTGGTTAGGCCAAAGGCCTCTCAGCCTGCAGTACTAAGGTCCCATGTTCAGTCCCTAGCACCACCAGAAGCCAGAACTGAGTGGGGCTGTGAGGAGCCACCCTGGGGCCCGGCCTCCCCACGGGGCTCACAGGCACAGCAGGTCTCCCACCACTCAGGCAGTTCCTCCCTCAGCTGGGGCCCCTGGTGCGATACTCCCATGTGGTGCCAGGGCTCGAACCTGGACCACGCGCAAGGTTTGCAGGCACCCTCACCGGTGCGCTATCTCCACTCCCTGCCTCCCGACCCCACAGCGAGCCACAGTGTCACCTGAGGGTGACACACAGACATCTCTGGCACAGACGGTCTCCGTCCGAATAGCAGCCAAGGGCACTCGGTCCCCGCCACATCCCCCACTCAGCGGCCCCCCTCACCCAGTCCTTCTGGCTGAGCCGGGCTGCCTCGTGATACACCTCAGTGGCGGCTTTGTGCTTCCCCAGGAGAAACCTGTGGAGTTGCCATCATCACTGGCCAGCGCAGTGCCCCCGAGGCCCCTGGACGCTCTGTGGGGTAACCATTGGAGCCCCACTCTAGACTTTTGCCCTCCCCATGGGGCAGGGGGTGTGTGTGGAAGAATGAGCCTCAGGCCCAAGGCCTGGTGCGGTGCAGCACGGAGCGGCCACCCCCCGTCTCTGTCACCACTCAGACCCAGCACTCACAGCGACCTGGCCACCTGCTTGAGGTTGTCTGCAGATTGCGGGCTGAGCACGGCGCATGTCTGAAAGAGCTCCAGCGACTCCTGGATGTTCCCCTCCAGGCGGTAGATGAGCGCTTGTGGGGGGAGACACAGGTGAGCGTGCGTCTGGGGGGCCAGCCGGCGCCCGTCTGCAGAGTGGGACTCCAGTGCTGACGACAGGCTGTCCCCTCCAGAAGCAGCGGCCTCAGTCCCTCCCCTCTTCCGCCAGCACCCACACGCACACACCCATACCCATGACCTCTGGGCGGTCTTTACCTCTCCCCCAGGTGACCACAGGGAACCCCAAAGTCTGTGCCCCCAGCACCCCGGCAGCTGGGGAGGAGGGCGGCCGGCAGGACCAGGTCGGCAAGGCCCACTGTCTCTAGAGCAGTGGTCAGTGCCGCCCGCCGGGGTTGGGTGCAGGCCAGGGCGTCCTGGGAGCAGCGGGAAGAGCTGGTTTCCAGGCTGATGGTGTGGCCCCCCGCCCCCGGGCACCATGCCTCACCCTGCACGTAGATGGCGTACTCGCACAGCCCCTGCGTCTCCTGGAGCTGCTCCCGAATCACGGCCTGAGGGGAGGTGGCTCTGAGGGGTGGGGCGGGGCACCCATGCCTGCTCCCTGCCCCCCTCCCCAAAGGGAGGACGCTAAACACCACTCCTCAGTTCACTCAGAGCCCGTGACTCGGCCCTTTCCCCAAGCTGAAGTGGAGTCATGGCCCTAGGGACAAAGGACAGTGCACTGCCCCTCCCCCCCGCCCTCCAGCTGGCGGGAGGTCGTGGTCTCTGACCAGAGATGGGACTAGACGCTAGTGGTCAGTGAGCCCTCACAGGGATGTCCACAGGGGCGGCAGTTGTTCCCAGTGGGGATGGACGCCCACCTTGCAGGCCTTGTAGTCCTTCCGGATGAAGTGCAGGTGGATCAGCCAGTTCTGCTTCTCCAGAATTGGGAACTCGGCGGCTGGGGCTGGGGACAGAGACAGAGATGTCTCGGTCACTCCAGGTGCTGTACCGTGAGACGGGGTGGGGGGGTCCTCAAACACAGAGTCTGTCCTGAGGCTGTCTTCACAGAACAGACATGGTGTCCTTGTCCCTCCACCCCATCACAGCAGGCGGCTGAGGGTTTCTCAAGGCTCGGGCCTTGGGGGGTGCAGCCCCGGGTTCGATCCCAGCACAGAGCTGTGCCCCTGGCCTCTCTCCCCCGTGAAGTGGATTGATCCTAACGTCGTTTCCAGAATGTCCGTGTCAGGGTTGGGGGGGGGGGGGACAGAGGACGGTGAGGGGGCAAGATATACCAGGGACGTGCTGCCCTGGGCACAGCCAGTCAGCTCAAGAGCTGCTGTCAGCACAGACATGGGGTGACCACGCCAGGGCACAGACATGGGGTGACCTCCCCGACACAGACCAGCTGGAGGGTGCTCCCCAGTTCCATGATCCCCGCCCCCGCCCCCACGCTTGAGGGAGCCCAATGTGCATGATGGCAGGGGCCACAGGCGAGGACAAAACCTCCACCTCAGACACCTCAGGCTCAAGGACGAACAGACAGTCCAGGATGTCCCCATGGCTGAGCCCTACACTGCCCCCGCACCCCACATCCACCTGCCAGTACCCCAGAGACTTGGTCCTCCAAGAGCCAAGACCCGGGGCTCCAGCACAGAGTGAGCCCCGACTGAAGTCGCACGCGGAGATGTTCTTGGGGAGACATAGAGGAAGACGTCCCACCTGCAAGGCTGCTACAGGCCCAGAGGCAGAAGAGTGGGGGCATCCCAAACCCCAAGGGTTTACACAGTGGGTCACCCCACACTCCCAAGGGTGTTGCTTGTATAAAAGTTAAGGATTGGGGGCTGGCAGGAGCGCAGCGGGTTAAGCGCATGTGGCGCAAAGCGCAAGGACCAGCGTCAGGATCCCAGTTCGAGCCCCGGCTCCCCACCTGCAGGGGAGTCGCTTCACAGGCGGTGAAGCAGGTCTGCAGGTGTCTGTCTTTCTCTCCCCGTCTCTGTCTTCCCTCCTCTCTCCATTTCTCTGTTCTATCTAACAACGACATCAACAACAATAATAACTACAATAGAAAACAAGGGCAACAAAAATGGAAAAATAAATATATTTTTTTTAAAAAAGGCCTCTGGGAGCAGTGGATTCATAGTGCAGGCACCAAGCCCCAGCAACAACCCTGGAGGCAAAAAAAAAAAAAAAAAAAAAAAAAAAAAGAAGCAGCAGCAGCTAAGACTTCAGCTTTGGTGCTGCAGAGACAGCCGCAGCACTAGGACACCTGCCATGCCACAGACAGCACAGGTTTGAGCCCCATCACCAGGGAAAGCTGCAGTGCTGTGTCCCTCCTGAAACCTAATGAACGAACAACCTGTTCAGGATCAGCGAAGCTGGGCACAGAGGAGGTGCTGGCACCACACACACTCCTCCTCTTCCGAGCCCCATGGCGAGGGTAGTCTTGGACTCTCAGGCATGAGGCCCGGGTTCGAGCCCCAGTTCACCCAGGCAGAGTGAGGCTCTGCTTCTTTCTCATTAGCAGATCCAACAGACCGAGAGCAGGGGCAGGTGACCCTCGGGCCGAGGTCGGGTTACCTGTGGGAGCGGGGCCCGGGTTCCTGGCATTCCAGATCATCTGGCTGTCTGGGTCCCTCACAGCAGGGCCGGGGCCAGGCTCCCACCTGCCTGTCCCACCCCTGGTGAGGACAGCGCCCTCACCAAGGGAACAGCACCCTCCTAATGAGAGCACCCTCCTGAGGACGGGCCTTGCATGTCCCCACTCCATCGCCCAAGCGACCTGGCTGTGCTCCCTGCGGCCCCCCAGTCTCTGTGACATGCCCTCTCACGACATTCCGGAGGTGTAGGCAGCACAACCCCTCCCCCCATCCTCCAGCCAGCCACTGGGAAGAGGGGGAGGGGCGGCTGAGTGTGACAAAGGCTGGGGGGGGAACCCCTGGCTGACAAGAGGCCAAGCAGGGGCAGCCTCCCCACAGGGGGCACAGAGGGGACCAGTGCCACCAAGCAGAGCTCAGCCCCAGCAGGGCCTCACTCAAGGCCTGAAGATAGGACTTCGAGGGTGGGGGGGAGGTTAACCCTGCTGCTGACCGGAGCCTGTCAGAGGAAAAAGTCACCAGCCTGGCCAGAGCCCATGTCCTCCCAGCAGATGACAGGAGAAGCATTCCAGCCACAGCTCTGCAGACAGGAAACCTCCCCCCAACCCCATGGCCTGTGGCACAAGTGCAGCATCTGTGTGACAGTCTCCAGCCTGATCTGCCACCCCCCCCCCCATACCCCTAGGTCCCAGGAACTCAGATGGGGGCGGGGGGAGTTGGTGGCCTTGTCCAGAGGCAGGTGAGGAATCCCTGCCCCCTGTGCGCTGGGCTACTAACCAGACCTCAGCTGGCACAAGATCACAAGGTCAGTGATGGACTCACAGACTACCACTAATACGCAGAAAGACGGTTCCCACGGGGCCGGGTGATGGCACAGCTGGTAGAGTGCACATTACTATGCACAAGGATCTGGGTTCAAACCCCTAGTCCCCACCTGCAGGGGGAACTTCACAAGCAGTGGAGCAGGGCTGAAAGTGTCTCTGTCTCTCCCTATCTCCCCCTCCTCTCCATTTCTCCCTACCTCTACCCAATAAATGAAGATGTAAAATGGGAAATTTTAAGAGTCTCTAATATACTAGGTACAAAGCCCACAGATCGCTAGTGATAAGCCAGGGCGGTGCAGGACCTGATGAGGCTCTGGATCCTCCCCTGGTGCTGTATGTGCCTACGAGGTACCGGGGCTCCCCTTTCGCACAGGGCTCTGGATTTTTAAAGGAGGAGAGAGGCTGGGACACCCAGTGCGGCCGCACACACCTTTCTTGGGCCGGGGCTTCAGAGCCTCAGCAGCTGCGGGAAACGGAAGCTTCTGGAACGAGAGGAGTCGGGGCAAAGTCAGCCACAGCAGGGGACACGGGCAGGCGACACAGGTAGGCAGCTGCAGGGCGTCAGCAGTGCTCACTGTCGCCAAGGCCAGCGGGACCCGCCCCCACGCCAAGCTCACCCACACCACACCTGCGGGACAGAGGAGGGAACCACAGGGACGACTGCAGCAGCCGCGAGGGGCCGGCCCTGTCACCCACCAGAAATCCACATTCCCAGGCGGCATCACCTGCTGGCTGCGGAGCCCTGCGCTCAGTCCTCATCCATCATCTCCTGCCCCCCACCCAGCCCTCACCCCTCACCCTTCAGTCCTCACTCCCTCAGATGTCACCGCTCAGACGGCATCCGTTAGCCTCTCACCCGTCACCCCCTCAACCTCTCATTTGTCACCCCCTCAGAGGTCACTCCTTACCCTCTCAGACGTCACCCGTCACCCCTCAGCCTCACCGTCACCCCCTCAGGTGTCACCCCTCAGCCTCTCACCCGTCACCCTTCAGCCTCTCTTCACCCTCTCACCCGTCACCCCCTCAGACGTCACCCGTCACCCCTCAGACGTCACCCGTCACCCCCTCAGGCGTCACCACTCAGCCTCTCACCCGTCACCCCCTCGGGCGTCACCCCTCAGCCTCTCACCCGTCACCCCTCAGCCTCTCACTTCTCACCCTCTCACCCGTCACCCCCTCAGACGTCACCCGTCACCCCTCAGACGTCACCCGTCACCCCCTCAGGCGTCACCACTCAGCCTCTCACCCGTCACCCCCTCGGGCGTCACCACTCAGCCTCTCACCCGTCACCCCCTCGGGCGTCACCCCTCAGCCTCTCACCCGTCACCCCTCAGCCTCTCACTTCTCACCCTCTCACCCGTCACCCCCCTCAGACGTCACCCGTCACCCCTCAGCCCCTCAACCCCCTCCTGCCCGCACGCAGGCGCCGCCAAGACCGCCCCAGGGAGGCGCCGGGGGCGAGGCGGGACCGGCAGCGGGTCAGCGAGCCTCGGCGCCCCGTGTCCCCGCGCCCGTGTCCCAGCATCTCGCCTCCCTCAACCACCGAGGCTCCGCTCACCGCCACAAGCGTCTCCTCCGCCATCTTAGCTCCTCCCCCCGGCGCCGGAAGTTGGCGGTTTCCAGGACAACCCTGAGGCCTGTGAATCGGACCCGCGGCAGGAAGCCGGCCCCCGCAAACGGAATTAGGGTGGACAGGAGATCGCCGAGCGGAAGGAGTGAGGGTGGACAGGGCGGGTAGGAGATCGCCGAGCGGAAGGAGTTAGGGTGGACAGGGCAGGTAGGAGATCGCCGAGCGGAAGGAGTTACGGTGGACAGGGCAGGTAGGAGATCGCCGAGCAGAACGGAGTTAGGGTGAACAGGGCGGATAGGAGATCGCAGAGCGGAAGGAGTTATGGTGAACAGGCCGGGCAGGAGATCGCCGGATTAATAGATGAAAAGAATTGAGGGAGGATAGGGAAGCTAGTAGATCGCCGAACATAGAGTGAGGGGGTGACTAGGTGGTGGAGCACCTGGTCGAGCGCACACAGTACAGTGCACAAGAACCCAAGTTCAAGCCCCCGGTCCCCACCTACTGGAAGCCTCATGAGTGAAGCAGGGCTGCAAGTGTCTCTGTCTCTCCGCCTCTTCTCTCTCCCTCTGCTCTCAACTTATCTCTGTTCTACCCAATAATCAAGTTTTCACGGGAGTCGGGCGGTAGCGCAGCGGGCTAAGCGCAGGTGGCACAAAGCACAAGGACCGGCGTAAGGATCCCGGTTCGAACCCCGGCTCCCCACCTGCAGGGGGGTCGCTTCACAGGCGGTGAAGCAGGTCTGCAGGTGTCTTTTTTTTTTTCAACTTAAAAAAAAATTTCCCTTTCTTTGCCCATGTCTTTTTGTTGCTGTTGTGATTATTGTTGTTATTGCTGTCGTCGTTGTTGGATAGGACAGAGAAATGGAAAGAGGAAGAGAAGACAGAGGGGGAAAGACACCTGCAGACCTGCTTCACCGCCTGTGAAGCGACTCCCCTGCAGGTGAGAAGCCGAGGTCTTGAACCTGGAACCTTACGCCGGTCCTTGCGCTTTGCGCCACCTGCGCTTAACCCGCTGCGCTACCGCCTGGCTCCCAGGTGTCTGTCTTTCTCTCCCCTCATGGTCTTCCCTCCTCTCTCCATTTCTCTCTGTCGTATCTAACAACGACAACAATAACTACAACAATAAAACAAGGGCAACACAAGGGAATGTTGTAAATGACGTCCAATTAAAATTACCTACCAAGGGGGAAAAAATGCCTTAAAGTAAGGCATTTATTCTTTTGCAAAAGGGCGTGCCAACAGTGGCCATCAGGCAGCAGCGCCCCCTTCACCCTTCTTCCATCTCTTATACCTGACGCAGAACTGTCTCCTACCCCCCTGGGCTGGGCTTCAGAGCTCACAATCTCCCTGTTGCCTAAGTAAGGAAGGGAGAAAGAGAGTCTGAGGGTCTCTGCGGGGGGGATTAGCAAGCACTGCAAGGAACTGACCTAAAGAATACAAAACTAAAAACAACCAGGGCAACAAAAGGGAATAAATAAATAAAATAAATATTTAAAAAAAAAGAATACAAAACTACTGGCCACAGGTGGTCACAGATAATTTTTTTTTTAAGTTTTTATTTATCAATGAGAAAGATAGGAGGACAGAGAGAAAGAACCAGCCATCACTCTGGTACATGTGCTGCCGGGGATTGAACTCAGGACCTTATGGTTGAGAGTCTGATGCTTTATCCACTGCGCCACCTCCTGTACCACACAGATAACAATTTACAGAAAGAATATTTGTACTAAACAGTTGTATTCATGTTCTTTCGAAGACCTAGCCACCGCTCACAGGGAATAAATAAAGTTTTCAAGATGTAAAAAAGGGTGAGGAACAAGGCAAGTGGCCGTCAGTCGCAGGGAAGAGCGTGAAGATGGACAGGGCCGGGTGCTGGCGCACACAGGACAGTGTTCGAGCCCCCGGCTCCTCACCTTCAGGAAGAAGGCGCCACAAGTGGTGAAGCTGGGCTGCAGGTGTCTGTCTGTCTGTCTGTCTGTCTACCCCCCCCCCATTTCCATCCATAACCAGTAAATAAAGATTTTTTAAAAGTAGATCACCGAGTAGAGGGAACGTGGATGGGTAGAGCAGATAGTAGATCACCGAGCCAGAAAAGACTATGGATGGACAGTCCAAATAGTAGCTCGCCAAGCAGAAGTGTGTGGATACAGGGCAAGTGGTAGACTACCGAGCGGGGGTGGAGGAGGATGCACAAAGCCTGTAGTAGATCGCGGGCCACAGGGAGTGTGGCAGGCAAGATGCGGGATCACCGAGCAGAGCAAATAGTACATCTCCGAGCAGAAGCGTGGAGAAACAAATAGATGAGGTGGCGGTGCGCAGGGCGGGTAGTGGATCGCCGAGACGAGGAGTGCGGACGGACAGGCCAGACGGCGGATCTCCGAGCGGAAGCGGCGCGGATAGGCGGAGCGTTACGTCACCGCGCGCGAGTGGGCAGGGCGGGTAGTGGATCGCCGACAGCGGGGATGGCAGAATGGGCAGCGGATTGCCGAGCGGGCCTCGCCCGAGCCGGGGCCTGACTGGACGCCGGGGGCGGCGGGCGGAGCGCGGGGTCGCGTCCCGGGCCCGGGCGGGAAGGCGGCAGGGGACACGGGGCCTGGAACCCCGGCAGGAGGACGCAGCGCGGCGGGCAGTCAGGCGTCGCGAGGCTCCGGGAGCGGCCCCGGCGGCGGTCGGACCGTGAAAGTGGGGCCGGGGCGGCGGCAGGCGGCGTGGTGGCTCGGCACTCCCCGCGTTCGGTCCCCGCGCCCGCCGGAGCCGCGGGCTCTGAGGAGAATGCGACGGCGGCCTCGTGACGGGCGGGTGAGCGGCTTCCGCCACGAGCTGAAGGGCGCGGCGAGCGCCGGTCGCCTCGGGACGCCGCCGCGCCGGAAGTGCGGGACGCCGCCGCGCCGGAAGTGCGGTGTCGGCAGGGGTCGGCTGTGAGCGCTGACCGGCAGAGGCGGAGACACCCGCAGCCCCGCTTCGCCGCCGGGGCTCGAACCCGGGTCCTTGCGCGGGGCGCGTAGACGGCGCTGCAGCGAGCGCCCCGCTCGCCTCAGAGGTCGCCCCGCACGGAGCGCGGCCGGCCCGCAGCGCTGACCTCTGACCTCTGACCTGGCCCCGCAGACGAGCTCCTGACGCGCGGCCGACTCCCCCTGGACGCCCACCGGGAGGACGCCGAGGCGGGCAGGTCGCCGTGGCCTCCCGCGCGGAGCCTCCCCGGTGGGAATGGGCGGCGGCCGCGTGGTCCCGCCGAGGCCCCGGCCGGGAATCAGCCGACAGTCGGCACCGGGGGGAGAAGCAGACGACGCCCGGGGCCCGGGCGGGCGCTCCCGGCACCGCGCGCAAGGCCCAGGTTCGAGCCCCCGGTCCCCGCCTGCGGGGGCAGCTTCGCGAGGGGCGGCGCAGGGCTGCGGGTCTCCCCCCATCTCTCCCCCCTCTCTCGCCCCCGGCTTCTGGCCGGCTCTCAGATAAAAAGTAAAGGGGACAAAGTGGTCCGGTAAAGCTTTGGACTCTCAGGCATGGGGTCCCGAGTCTGATCCCCGGCAGCACAGGTGCCAGAGTGACGTCTGCTTCTTTCTCCTGAGGTCTTTTAAAAATAAAGATAAAGAGCTTCCCCCGAGCCCCGCCCCGCTAGGGACGGGAGTGTGGGTCCACCTGCCAACGCCCGTGTTCAGCGGGGAAGCAACGACAGCAGCCAGACCTTCCACCTGCTGCACCCCACAGTGACCCTGGGTCCACGCTCCCAGAGGGACAGAGAACGGGACAGCTGTCAGGGGAGGGGAGGGGATACGGAGGTCTGGGGGTGGGAACTGTGCGAAGCTGTAGCCCTCTGATCCTATGGTTTTGTCAATGTTTCCTTTTTTATAAATAAAAAAAGATTTAAAAAAATTCTTGAAAAAAAAACCAAAAAACAACCCAGCCTAGAACGAGGTCCCAGCAACAGTAAAAGAAATCTGACCTGCCAGGACACACAGCAAGATGGACACGTCTGAGAGGTGGTGTGGTGGGCGCGCAGGCACAGGCTGCTCCCTTCCCCAGAGCCGGAGCGGGTGAGGGCACAGGGCTGCCTGCAGGGCGCACTGGCCGGCCTTCGGGTTCGCGGGGACGCTGTCCTGTCCCCTGTCCCCCCGGAGCTGACGCAGCCGCCATCAGTTGCCGGAACAGCAACCTCAACTCTGAGCAGGCCGAGTCAGTCCCACAATGGATTTCAAGGCTGATTTCTAGCAGCCCAAGGCTAGAAAGCCCACGGCTCCCGTGCCCCGGCCGTGCCTGCCTCAGGGGTGGGGGGCGACCCAGCTGAGACCCTGCGCTGGAACCCTGGCCTCTTAAGCAGGAGTGAAGCAGTGTTCGTTCAGGCCTCTCATAAATAACTGAAAAGCATCAACTTAAGGGGCCAGAAGGTGGCACACCTGGCTGAGTTCACGTTACTATGTGCAAGGACCCAGGTTCAAGCCCCTGGCCCCCGGCTGCAGGGGGGAAGCTTCACGTGTGGTCAAACAGGGCGGCAGGTGTGTCGCTGTCTTTATCTCCTCTCTTCCCCTCTCTCTGGCTGTATCCAATAAGTAGAACATTAAAAATTATTTAAAAACAAATTTAGCACAAAGGTGAATGGAGAATCGTTTCAATGGTTTGGGAGATGGCACAGTGGATGGAAAAAGCACTGGACTTTCAAGCATGACGTCCTAAGTTCGATCCCCGGCAGCACATGTACCACAGTGATGTCTGGTTCTTTCTCTCATTAATTAGTGAGAAATTAATTTTCTCTTAATAAAATCTTTAAAACAAAAAAGAAAATTCCTATTTCAGCACCACCTATCCCCAACCTTTTTTTTTTTTTTTTGGGGGGGGGGAGCAGACCTAGGGCCTTGTGTATACACGACTTACCACTCCCAGTTGTTCTCCAGATAGAGACCACGTACCCCCATGTGGCAAGGGGCATGTACCACCTGGTGACCTGGTGACTCTAGCTGCTGACCTTCCTGTCAGCAACTTGAGTAGAAGCTGGCAGGCCGAGAAGATGGCTAGGGGTCAGACAGAGGACAGGACTTGCAGGCCTGAGAGCCCATGTTCGATACCAGCACTGCCATCTGCCAGAGCTGAGAGGGCTCGCTGAGCAACAGGTATATTGTTGGGAGAACCACGCAGTCTCCAGTGAAGGGATGGGGAACACAGAACTCTGGTGGTGGCAATGGTGTGGAATTAGACCTGTTACCTTGTAGTTTTCTAAACCATTCCTAAATCACTAATAGAAAATAAAAGTTGTGGTCTGGGAGGTGGCACAGTGGATAAAAGGGTCTCTCAGGCATGAGGTCCTGGGTTCAATCCCCGGCAACACATGTACCAGTGATGTCTGGTTCTTTTTCTCTCTCTCCTGTCCCTCAATAAAATAAATATTTTAAAAAGTTACAGTAACTACAGTACAGGAAAACCAAAAAGGAATACATATTTAAAAAATAAAGTAAGTTAAAATAAATGAATCTTTGAGAGGGAGAGAACAGCAGCTTGGCAGCACAACCTCCACTCACCTGGTGACTTTCGGGCCCCTCCACGTCACCCCCACCCCCTGCCCCACCAGCCAGCTGCGGGGTCTGAGCACAACATCCCTGCCCACCTGGAGCCAGCAGGCAGACGCCCACAGCTAGTGTGAGGTGTCTGGAAGCTCGACAGCGACCGCCCCCCCCCCCCAAGCAAGAGGCACACGCCAGGGTCACGAGGTAGCGTTTATTGACAGGCAAGACAGCTTCGACCAGAGCTAGGAGAGTAGTGGTATGAGTGAGAGCAGACGGAGGAGAGGACTCGATTCTCAGCACCCAATGAATGTCTGCTGTCCCAGTGGCCCCCAGAGTGCGATGCTCCTGCTGAGAGCAGGCGCCCTGCAAGTGTAGAGGCAGGAAGCCGACTCCCTGTGGAGGGCGCTGGGAGACCCATTGGTGTTTGGGGGTGGGGTCCCTCAGGAGCCTTGGGGTGACCGTGCTGGCTGGCTGCTGGCCCGATCCAGACAGAGTGTGGGCGTTTAAGGCCCGGGCTCTTCCCACACACTCTGGCTGGCGGGGGACACGCAGGCCAAGCTTCGACATCAGCAGGAGTCTCAGAGCATCTCCCGCCGTCTGCCACAGGAAGGCGGGCCTGGGAAAGGGGGGCTTGGGGTCCTTCTGGTGAGGGGCCAAGGCTAAGGAGACAGGTCCTGACAGAGAAGGGCTCCGGTCACGTCAGCAGGTGCTGGGCACAGCTAGTGACGCACCAGGGCTCAGTGTGGAGTCAGCCACCGGTCCTCCCCTCACGGCAGTGCTCCCACTTCACTGACGACGCGGAGGCAACTTCCTCCGACCGAGTTCCACCGGCCACGACACGCTGAGCAGACAAGCTGGGCAGAGAGAGACGGGTCTCGCACCGTCTGGTGAGGGCAGCGGCAAGGGCGTTTCTCAGAAACATCTTCCAGGGACTCTCCACGAACTTCTCTCCTGCCAGACTGCTGTGAGAACCGACCGACTCAGCCCACCAGCCCCACAGTTCTCCTGTTTGCTTCTCTGAGGTGTACCAGAAAACTGACCCCACCCCCAAACGGACAGTTGCCCCGTGGCTCTGCACTTGCCTCTGAAGCTGAGGTGCCTGCACCAATGGCCTCAAATCTCCACAGTGGCTTTTACAGTCTGGCGTCCCCACAGACCTGGCACATGTCACTTCACTGCTCAGGCTGTTTCCGTCTGGACAGAGAGGGAGACGCACCCCGACACCCTCTGTGTGGGGCTGGGCTTGAACCTGGGCCATGCAGAGGGCAGGCACATGCCTGCAATGGAGAGCTGTCTCCCTGGCCTGGTCTGCTCGTTACCAGAGCTGGGACATCAAAGACCAGTGCCCAGGACACCACCCAAAGCCACTTGGGTCGCCTGGAGTGGGACTTCTACATTGTACGTCGTGATCCAAGAGTGATGGGTGGCGAACAGGGCCTCAGGGCAGTTGTCCTTTGACCCTTGTTTAGAAAGACCCAGGTGGTCCTGCAGAGGCCCCTGTTCAGCCGGGGCTTTCGAGACCAATGGGAGGGTCACCCACCACCCTCGGCACCTGGTTGTCCTCACAGACTCGCCATGCCTGCTGGGAATCCGCCCCCAAGCAAACCCTGAAAACCTCAGCAAAGACTCCAGCGGTCTTTCTCCCGTCCAGATGCTGCTACCCGGAGAAGATCCACAACCGCCTTCAAGGTTAGATTAAGTTCTGCAAAGAGCAAAGAACCCGGGCTCCAAAGTGTGTTCACTCCGATGGCAGAGGCTCCACTCCTTTCCAGCAGAGCACTGTTAACCACTTGGCTGGTTTATCTTGGGTAATTAAGTGGAGAAGCAATTTCTAAAAACAAACTAGAAAGACACTGACCGTACCCCCAAAGAAATCAGGAGCAAGAGATGGGGGGTCGGGCGGTGGCACAGTGGGTTAAGCGCATGTGGCGCAAAGCGCAGGAACCGGCGTAAGGATCCCAGTTAGAACCCCCGGCTCCCCACCTGCAGGGGAGTCGCTTCACAGGCGGTGAAGCAGGTCTGCAGGTGTCTGTCTTTCTCTCCCCTTCTCTGTCTTCCCCTCCTCTCTCCATTTCTCTCTGTCCTATCCAACAACGAATTGCATCAACAAGGGCAATAATAATAACCACAACGAAGCTACAACAAGGGCAACAAAAGGGGGGAAAAAATGGCCTCCAGGAGCGGTGGATTCATGGTGCAGGCACCGAGCCCAGCAATAACCCTGAAGGAAAAAAAAAAAAAAATCAGGAGCAAGAGAATAAGAGGTGGCCCTGCATTTTCTTGTCTTGGGAGAGGTCAAGATCTCCCCACGCCGATCACTGTTTCTGAGTCCCACAGGCGGTGGAAGGCTGAGAGAGGAAGGGGGTGCTGGTCTCCGGCCCTAGTGGACTCCCCAGGACCTTCATGGCTTTGCAGAGAACTGGACCCAACAACTGCTAGTCCCTCGGGGAGGCAAGTCCAATGATCTGAACCTCACGCCTTTCTGCCACTTGTGTCCCACTTCACAAGAGGCTTGATCCCAGCAGCAAGGCCCCATTCCAGGGCCAGTTTCTCGGGGGGGGGGGGGGGGGGAAGGCCACATTAGTTGCAAACACTGTAAGAAGGAATACTCGGAGACCGCATACAGCGTTGCTTTAACGGTGGCAGGGTGCTGAGAGACTCTGACATGGCGGGAAAGGACACCGTAGCCAAGACCACCTCACGCCGGCTCCAAAGCCTGCGGGCAGTGAAGGAATCTGACACAGAGGCAGCACTGTGTTGACAACAGTCCCCGACAGAAGAACCATGACTCTTGGGAGATCCCTGTTACCTTGCTGAACCTTGTTCTCTTCTCTACTAGAGCTGTTTACCTGTCTGCTTGGGGTGGTACATACGGTGCTCTGAGGATACAGTGAGCAAGACCCCGCGAAGGCCAGGCAGGACTGTCCCCAGAGCTAGACAGGGCTGAATTATCGATGCCAGCTCTCCGCCTCGGGGACCTTGAAGACAAGCTCATGGGTCTGGGTGACAGTTCAGGGGTAGTGCACCGGACCTGCACAGCCAAGACAGTACTGGGTGTGCCAGAGCTGCCGCAGTGTTCCGGCTGTCTGTCTGTCTGTCTCTCTCTCTCATGAAAAGTAAATTAGGAAGAGGGGGAAAAAAACAAAACAAAACCTGATCTCGTGCCCTCCATCCTTATGGGAGAGATTTCTAAAGTGAGCCAAAAGTCCCATTTTTCAAACTGAGGTGGTGGTGACTGAGTGTCTGAGACACGGCTACCAGGAAGCCTACACCAAGTGCTCTGAGGGCTGCGTGAGCCAGCTGGGTGTTGGGGTGGCCTCAGTCACATCTCCCCGGGGGCAGGGGCAGGTGAATGTGAGGCCACCAACACATCTTTTTCTTCCAGTTAGAAAATAAACATGAGTAACTAATGGAGTAACAAAATAAAAGTTTATTTTATTAGAATTAGGAATGTTCTTTCCCTCTGGGCAACCTGAACAGTCCAGTTACAGAGAAAGTCTAAGCACAAGTTATTTCCACAGCACGGTGCTCTGTGCACAAGTCCCAGGGTTAGGAGCGCTGAAGCGACTTGCTGATCTGATTGTCTCACCGTCCGCCCGCCTGCCCGCCTGCCCACCCCCAGTGCCCGAAACCGGGATCAGCAGCTCACAGAATGTGTTACACAAGCCATTTCTCCCTCAGTTTCAGTTCCCAATCACAGCGAACCACATCTTACATTGTAGGTTCAACCTCTTCGCAGCAAGCCAGATAGTTTTGGAACTGGTGTGTACTGTGTGTGTATGTAACGCATGTGCATTTAATAGATTTATTTAAACACACATAAAACACATACAAATCTGCTTTGTAGCAAATTACACAGAACTGGGCGCAACGAGGCCATAGACTGTTCAATTTCACCACCGTGGCGTGTATCCTGAGCTTTGGATCAAAATTTTATTTTGAATCACTGAAAGTCCAGCTACTGCTCAGTTAACTGTTCAAATGGAGCATGCACTTTTTAGGAGACAATGTAACTGTGCTCACCGCGCCGCACTGGGAGGTTCACTTCCAAAGCGCCCTGGTAGAAAGACCGGCAGGGAGATAGACAGGAAGGGGTCGCACAACGTGGCTTGTATCCCGAGCTGGGGGCACAAAAGCTACTGACAGAGAAAGCAACCAGCTCGGGAGGTGGGTCGAGAGTGGAGACAGCTGTTCAAAGCCAGAAGCCGAAAGGACCAGTTCACTGTCATCGGACAGAGTCAGAAGGCAGCCACAGCACGACGCGGCGCTCCGAAAGCAGTGCTGGTCTCCGTGCGTGGGGACTGACAGCAAGGTGCTGGCTGCGTGGGGACCGCAGAGGAGCACGAGGAGGACTCGCGACACTCCCCTCTAGTCGCTGCAACGTGACCGGCAAGGTTTTGTTTCTAAACACCACACAGACACAAAACATGTCAAGGGAGCCACAGACATCTAGAGAGCAACTCTGGCTGCTTCGCAAAGTCACCGGGAAAGGAACTGCTTTAGGCTTTCTAAAAACAGTCTTGGCTTCGATAAGTGCCTTTTAAGACGCAGGCACCGAACATCAAGTCAGATGGCCGACGGGTGGGGGAGAGAAGAGGACTCAGAAGAAGCAGAGTCCAGAAGGGTGTGGGGGTGGAGCAGCGTGATATACTCGGCAAACACTACCTGGGTTTGGACGGGAAAGTACAGTTGCAAGTACATCTCATGTGAGGACCTTTTCTAAAAGGAAGATGGGGTTGACTCTGCAAAGCCTAACTTAGGCCAAAGGCCAGAGGAAAGTGCAGCTACTTGCCAGTGGAGTAGTAAGAAGCACAGTGCAGGGGCAGCGGGCTGCACGCACACTCCTGTGGCAAGCACTCCCTAGGCACGAGGCAGGTGAAGGAAGACAGAGACCCTCAGCCTGGACGGGGGTGCGCGGGAGCAGGACCTCTTGGTCAGGCCGCCCAGTTCACTCTGCACTCCTGTAGACTCGGGACAGACTCGGGACAGAACCTGGGGTGCTGCCCTGTGAGACCTCACAGCCAGAGCGGCCTGGACAGGTAAACAGTTAATGAAACCAACACCACCCTCTACTTTAACGTAGCTCTTCGTACAAATCTCATGAAAACGGACACCACAGCTAAAATGCAGTATTAATTCTTCTACCTGCTGATAACAGAGAAGCCGCCAACTCAGTGACTCCTCTGGAAACACACAAGATGTGATTATCGTGTTCTAGGGGTGTCTGCCTTCAGAACTGAACCCACAGCAACACACACAAGCAAGTTCAGTACCCGCTGTTTTAAATCTACAATCTGAAACTAAGGAATGGCTATTTATTTATATTTAAAGCAAAAACAAAACAAAACAAATAACCCAACATTCTATTTGACACCCTCACTGAGAGAAGAGCCACAATAATTAAAGTCTTAAACAGCTGAAAGCAGCAATTAAGGGGAGAAGGAAGGAAGGAAACTGGAAAGGGGTCCTCTGGGCGTGGTAAGGAACCCAGGGAGCCTACAGCCCTGCCCTTGATGCCCTGGGAGCCGCCTGGGGCCACAGGGTGGGTGGGGTCAGCTGCAGCAACCAAGCTCGCTGGCCCACCCCTCCGCAGGCCAGGGCGGTCGGTCAGAACTGGCCTCCCCGTTCCTAAGCAAGAGCTGGGAGTTCAAGGCACGAGGCCCACGGCCAGAAACATCCACATCCACACTGAAGAGGAGGGTCAAAGAGCTCTAATTACGGCTCCCAGAGCGGCTAAACCAACAGACTTTTATCCCAACCCTCAACCCTGGAAATAAAAAGCAAAACTGAAAGAAAATGCACAGCAAGTAGACATAATCTTGAAGGTTTTAAAGAATAAATATTTTTGTAGTTAAACATTATGCAAACACGTGCCACACTTGCTCTGTCCATGCATATGCGCTATGTACAATTCTGAAAAACACTGTCGTCCTCTTGTTTTAAAAGTCATATACAAAGTTTTTTTGTTTGTGTTTAATCCTGCTGCTTACTCCCTTCTCCCTGCCCCTAGATTTTTTTTTTTTTAAACAAGGAACTAATCTGATGATCCTGGGAGTATGAGAGAAAGCAAAGTGTGTGCGTGTGTGTGTGCACGCGCGCGCGCGCACGCGCGTATGCGCACGTCTGTGCGTGTGGGGGGTGGCAGTACAGCCGTCTCTGTGTAAGTGGGGTGGGCGGGGGAGATCCTTTCCCAAGGTACAACAAAATGGCTGGTTTGGAAATGAAAAGCAGTGTCAAGGAGCTGTTTTAAATTTTAACTGTCTACACTTGGACAAAGAAAAAGAAGTCAGCTCTGAGAATGAAGCTACGTTACAAGTTAAAGTCGGAGCTTTAGCATGTCTGTCATACTTTTGTTGACGGCCTAGAATACTGTTGTACAATGGTTTATCTACCTTTTTTTTTATTACAATATAATTTACTTAAACTTTCCGTTAACAAAACAGAACTCTGGTCCTACAGACCAGCGGTGTCAGAGCAGGCCTAGCGCTTGTGTTTGTTTTGTGTTTGTTTGAGCCGCACGAGCACTCTAGATGGCAGGGTTTCAGAGCTCACTTTATGCAGGGCACTCAGTCCTCAATGTACTCCCACAGATCTTTCTCGTAGCCTTCGTGCACGTGCTGCAACAAGACCCTTCGTCGACTCTCACAGTACCTGCGATCAGAGGAGAGAAACACTGCCGTCAGTAGTCAGAAAGCTGAGGCGCTGCGTTTACTTCTAAGCTTCCCTTCTGTGCCCCAAACCTGGAACTAGGCGTCTCTTTTTAACAGACATATCTTCTGATCTAAATGTAAAGACCCAACCGATTATTTACCAGTTAGAAAAGATCCTTTTTAAAAAGCGTGACTCAGGTCTACCTAGTAAAATATTAATAATCATTACGGGTCTTAGGAATCAGATCCAAGAAGGGGGACAGAAAATAAATAAAACCGATCCAGACTGTCATTTTACAGAAAAGCAGCTCTGGAAGTCCCCTCAGTAACTATCCAGTCACCCCTGTAAAGCCCATGAGAGGTGCAAATACATTCAGTAAAGCGTGGTGGTTCAGGCAGGCTACGGGAAGTGAAGACATAACTTAGGACTAACTCCCCCACGCTCTTGATGTCCCCGGCCTTCCCACTTGGGACTCCGAAAGCCCCGGCTCGAGCGGTCCTCCCGGTGCCACCCCACTGAGGCCCAGCAGGCAGGCCCCACAGGCAGAAGTGAAGACAGTCTCACCTGTACTTATCTTGGACTTTCTGTTTTATATCCTGGAGAGAATCTTGGGAAATATCTCGTTCAAGGTAGCCCGAAAGCACCTCTGTGGCATTCTCTAGATCAGCTTGGTTATTCTGCACGAGTGGAGAGCACACAGTGAGTGTCAGCTTCCAAAGGAGCCGCCTCACTGTTCTCCACACACGGCTCTATCTCGCCTCCACCTCCTGCAACCCGCACTGTTCTGGAACAGCTTTTAAAACGTTTCAATGAGATTGAAGCACCTGCTCACTACCTCTGGAAGACTATCAAGATGACTTCAAAGAATGTAAGAAAAGAAGGGTGGGGGGGTAGACAGCATGATGGTTCTGCAAAGAGACTCATCACCTGCACCACCATAAGCCAGAGCTGAGCAGTGCTCTGGGGGGAAAGAATGGAATTTAAGAAGTCTTTCGGACCTTTCGAGTTCTGAGAGATGCCGTCTGTTAAGCTCAAAGAGAAGCTGGAGAGAACAGAACTCAACCCTGTGCATGTCTGCACCTGTCTGCACCAGATCTGAGCAACCTGTTACCCTAACAGGACCACACACCCACACACGTCCCAGTCACAACACTCACAGCAGGCCACAAATTCCAGTGTAATCTCCCAGGTAAGCAGCTGCTGGGCAGTGCTGCGGCCATCTCTGGGCATAAAGTGTGAAGGGAGACCCCCACACACACCCGCTACACTTTCCAGGCTGCATCAACCTGACATCTTTTTTCTTTTTCTTCCATTCTTTTGCCTCCAGCGTTATTGCTGGGCCTCGGTGCCTGTACTACGAATCCACTGCTCCTGGAGGCCATCTCTCCCATTTTGTTGCCTTGTCATCGTTGTTGGACAGGACAGAGAGAAATGGAGACAGGAGGGGAAGACAGAGAGGGAGAGAGAAAGAGACACCTGCAGACCTGCTTCACTGCCTGGGAAGTAACCCCCTGCAGGTGGGGAGCCGGGGGCTCGAACCAGGATCCTTACGCCAGTCCCTGCACTTCGTGCCATGTGAGCTTAACCCATGTGCTACCGCCCGGCCCCCAAAATCTGGTCTTTTACATTACTTTTCTTGTCATCACCAGGCTCTCACTGATCTGAGCCAACTTCTTCGAACACCGAATAGGAAGAGACAGAGACAGCACAGCACCAAAGCTTCCCCAGTGTGTCAGGGTGCTACAAGTGTGGCGTGGGCTCGTGAAGAAGCAGGACCACCCCGGGGTGCTATCTCACTGGCCCCCAACAAGAACTTCAACTCGAGTCCAGACTTTGAGTACCCGCGACGTCAGAGTCAACACAATCTCCCTGAAACCTGTGTTTCCCAGGCAGCTTAAGCAGGAACCTTTAAAACTATTCATGGGGACAAGCGGGAGGCTTCAAGGTTCTGCAGAGACTCTGAGCGTCCCAAGTCCCAGGTTCAACCCCCCGCATCACCATCAGCCAGAGCTGATGGATCAGGCGGAAATAAACTTGTATCATGGTATCTATCCAGCAGAGGCCAGCAGTCCGTAGCTGAGGCCCAGCCCCCACTCGCCTACTCGCCCACTCGCCTACCTCAAAGATAATGGACTGGTTGTTCTTTTTGAGGTAGAAAGCGAAGACGTAGGTGTACATGAGTGTGGCGCGGCACTGGCAGAGCACGTCGACGGCTTTCTTCAGGAACTGCACCTCGATCCAGGACATGTTGTGCTGCTGCATCTCCTCCATCTTCTGCTTCACCTGCGCGTACAGCTTGTGCTCGAAGCGCAGGCTCTGCATGTGGTTCATGTAGCGGTTGCAGTAGAACAAGTACCTCTGCAGGGCTGCCCGGGAGCGCTGGCCGTGGCGACGGGGCGACGACACAGAGAGCGGTCCTCGTTAGACTCACACGACACCACACACTGCAAACACTCTGCTCGACAGCTTACTCACTCCCTCTACAGCAGCTGCGTCAGACTCCCTGCCAAAGCCTCCAGAAACAGCAACGCCCAAGAGGCAGAGGAGATAACCCAACGGCCACGCAAAGGCGCCTGAGCCAGGGGCTCTCAAGTCCTGAGTGCAGCCCCCCACACCGCCAGCCGCTAGCTGAGCAGCACTCCGGTGAAAAGCAGTCAAAGGAAGGGCAGGCCTACATCACGCCATACTGAACACGCCATCAAGGACCTGGCAGCTGCCGCCAGGGTTTGCACCTGCCTGACTAGCCACTGGTGAAGCGCGCTGCTGCTCTCTCCCAGGCAGAGGAGGAAAGGCAGGGACAGAGGCTCAAAGAGGAGCGACACCACCCCACCGCACTATCCTCGGCTTCAGAAGCTCCTCCTGTGTGCTGGCTGAGGGCTTGAACCTGCCCCTGACAGGGTCGAGTCTGCACTCCACTGAGGGAGCATCTCTAGGCCCCAGAGGGGACTTGACTTAACGTGACCAGCACTTACGAAATAGCTTCTCAGTGAGAAGCGGTCCGATTCAGTAAGTTCGGTACATAAATTCAGCAATAGCATCCAGTCCACACGGGGGCCTGAGGGGCCAAGCAGTGGTGCAGGCTGAGCAACAACACGGCAGGACCCGGTTTGAGTCCTGGGTGGGCCTCGTCTGCTTTTCACAGATACAAGGCCTAAAACACAATTTCTGTCTGTCTGTCTGTCAACAAGCAAACCTTTTAAAATCCATGTGGATTGGGGATCAGGCGGTAGAACTGCGGGTTAAGTGCATGTGGTGGCGCAAAGCGCAAGGACCGGCATAAGGATCCCGGTTCGAGCCCCCGGTTCCCCACTTGCAGGGGAGTTGCTTCTCAGGCGGTGAAGCAGGTCTGCAGGTGTCTTTCTGTCCCCATCTTCCCCTCCTCTCTCCAAATTTCTATGTCCTATCCAACAACGACGACATCAATAACCACAATAATAAGTACAATAATAAAACAAGGCAACAAGAAGGAAAATAGATATTTTTTAAAAAATTTAAAAATATTAAAACAAACAAACAAAAAAAAAACACATGGATCATCTGAAAGCACATAACTGAAAGAAGAGTTTGAGAAGTGGGGAAGACCAGCACCAAGCAGCCTGACTGCACAGGCTGCTGAGAAAAGCACTGAGAGCAAAGGTCCGCGCAGATGTGATCATCTGGACTCAGGACGCAGGTTTTGTTTTTGTTTTTATTTAATATTTATTTATTTATTTATTTCCCCTTTTGTTGTCCTTGTTGTTTTATTGCTGTAGTTATTATTGATGTGGTCGTTGTTGGATAGGACAGAGAGAAATGGAGAGAGGAGGGGAAGACAGAGGGGGAGAGAAAGACAGACACCTGCAGACCTGCCTCACCGCCTGGGAAGCGACTCCCCTGCAGGTGGGGAGCCGGGGGCTCGAACCGGGATCCTCACGGAGTCCTTGCGCTTTGTGCAGGATGCAGTATAGGAGAGGACGTGTGCAGTGACCGCGATGCAGAACCGAGAAAGATGGCGACGATCCTGTGGAGCCCGGCAGCGCGGCTCACATGCGAGTAGCAAGACCTGCGCACTCGGGGCCAAGCAGTTACCATCAACAAGGATTTGGGTTCGAGCCTCCACTTCCAAGCTGCAGTCACGACACTTCACTGAGTGGTGAAGCAGGGCTGAGGGTGTCTGTCTTTTTCTACCCTGTCTCCCTTTCCCCTCTCAATTTCTCTTATCAAATGAGAGAGAGAGAGAGAGAGAGAGAGAGAGAGAAGAGGGAGAGGGAGAGATGGAAGAGCAACTGACCGCCAGGAGAAGTGGGTTCATAATGCTGGCTTCGAGTCCCAGCAATAACCTTGGTGGCAATTAAAACCAAAGACCCCGCAGCAATCTATTAACAGCGGGGGGGGGGGGGGTGCGGGAGGGGGCCGGAGAGACACCTGCAGCCCTGCTTCACTGCTTGAAGTTTCTCCCCTATGGGAGGGGAAAAGGGGCTTGAACCTGTGTCTTTTCACACTGTAATGTGAGCACTTAACCAGGTGCACCACTGCCTGACCTCAATTCAAATCAACTTTAATGAGTTTCACTAGGTTCCCCCCCCCCGGGGGGGGTAGGGTTTGCTTGAATAACTGTAAAGAACATAGGAGAGTGCAGCTGGCCAATCCCTGCATCACCGTAAGCCAGAGCGGAGTAGTGCTCTGGTAGGAAAAAAAAAAAAAAAAAAAATGAATTTACTAGGGCGAGGAGTAGATAGCATAATGGTTATGCAAAGAGACTCTCATGCCTGAGGCTCCGAAGTCTCAGGTTCAATCCCTGCACCACCATAAGCCAAAGCTGAGCAGGGCTCTGGTTTAAAAAAAAGTCTCGGAGGTGGCGCAGTGGCTAAGGCACTAGACTCTCAAGCATGAGGTCCTGAGTTCAATCCCCGGAAGCACATGGACCAGAGTGATGGCTGGTTCTTTCTCTCTCCTATCTTCCTTATGAATAAAGAAATTAATTTTTAAAAAAAAAAAAGAAAAGAAAAAAGAAAAAGAAAAAAAAGGTGAGATACAAAATTGTCACTCCTGTGACAGATCATGTAACACACATACACTTTTGTATTTGTTTTCCCTCTAGTTAGAAATACAATTAATGAAAAGGTTTTGAAAAGGCTTTTTTTTTTTTTAAAGAAGCAGTAAACAGATCTTATTCTGGACCACATCCTGGAAAGGAAAATCACTTTTTCCCCCCCTTGAGAGAACTTTTTAGCTTGAACAGGGATCCTTACGCTGGCCTTTGTGCTTCGCGCTACGTGCACTTAACCCGCTGCGCTACCGCCTGGCTCCCTACTTACTGTTTTTTAAACTACCTTTTCATTTTTTAAAATTATCTTTTACTTACTTAGTGGATAGAGACAGCCAGAAATTGAGAGGGAAGGGAGTGATAGGGAAAGAGACAAAGACATCTGCAGCCCTGCCTCACTACTCACAAAGCTTTGGCCAGGGACTCGAGCCTGGGTCCTTTGTGCATTGTAACACATGTGCCCAACCAGGTGTGCCACCACCTGGCCCCAGGAAAACCACTTTTAAAGAATTAAAAAATGTTTATTCCCAACCCTTTTTTTCTTCTACTAAACAGGTAGATAGGATGGAGAGACGTTAAGAGAGGAGAGGGCGAAGGAAGGGAGAGACACCTGCAGATAGATCTGCTTCACTGCTCCTAATGTTTCTCCCCCTGCAGGTGGGGAGTGGGGCCTTGAACTCGGGTCCTCATAGGTGACAGTGCATGCACTGCCCCTAAAGAGCATCACTATGGAACTGCAGAGTGGAAGAAGTGATTAGCACTCAGCTGACTGTGATGACAGAATGTGCAGGCTGAGAGAACCCTCGGCACCGCTAAACCCAACTCATCCCAGTCACCCCTGCGGCGAGCCCATTCCAGACCAGCTCTGGCGGCGGCACTGCAGCTTCCGACAACAGCAAGAAAGGTGGAGTGTGAGATGCCCCTGCAGGCAGGCAGGCAGCAGTGATTCAGCAGTGCTGTTCCCCTGGCACCCCAACTCCCGAGATGCAGCTGGGCCACGGGGAGAGGGAGGGAGATGGGGCAGGAAGACTCCCACTTCCCAGCGGCCGTGGTGCCCGGCGTTTACTAAGCAGCTTTCCAGGCCTTCGGAACCACAGCCCTGCCACCTCACCCCCGTCAACACGCAGAGCACACTCCTGTCCTACTGTGGCCGCACACAGACAGACAGACTCACCTCCTGTGCGTCTCTGGCTGCCTTTGCGTCATCCTCGTTATAGCGGTTACAGTTGTACCTTGGAGTAAACGCAGAGAAAGCCACAAGGTCAGAGACAATAAAAAAGAACCTGGCACAATTGTGAGCTCAGACACGGAGACTATCAGGCATGAGACGCCCTGGGTCCCACCAGACTGAAAGGCACTCAAGTGCGGTTGGCTCTAACCCACACAACAGCAGCAGCTGGATCTCCACCCTCGGGGCCCCGTTCCAAAGCACCAGCTTGCCTACAGCAAGGCTCATCCTCAACCCCCGCTGAAGACCTGCGGCTGAACCTCTCACTCAGCTTCTCAAGAAAGGTGTGTTTCATTTTCCAGGTCATCGGCTGTTTGCCAAACACGTCCGATAGCTTTACATCACTCACCTTCTTACAGCCTCGTTTACAAAGCAAAAGCCCGGTGGTTGGCAGACTACCGTGTGACGGTGCCGTGCTGTGAGCACAAAACGAAGGGGAGGGGCCAGCTGTCCAGAATCCCCAGGTCCGGGCGCAGAGAAAGGACAGCCGACTGTCCTCTTGTCTGAGCCTTGGTCACAGGACCAGCTGACACTAGTTGAGGGGAATCGCAGACTACGGCTGCCTTGATGGCCTCGGGCACACTTAGCTGCCAGCCACCCTTGGGAAACAGGCATCACCTGGTGCAGAGCGGACGGACAGCTCGGCTTCAATGAAAAGTAACAGCAAGGTGGCACTGGGAACGAGGTTCTGTTTGCCTACCAGTGAGGCCCCTGCTCTCAAACAGGTCCATGTTGCAGTCTTGTCTGCAGAATCTTTTTTTTTTAAGTGGAGGGATTAATGGCCTACAGTAAATACAGCTGTTGGCACCTAGATAAAATTTCTCAGTTTTCTGAAAAACTCTCACCCCCTCTTTGAGGAAGAATTCTGAATTTAGAAATCCTGTCAAGCTGTCGACCAGTCAAGTTCACTCTCACCCCCTCTTTGAGGAAGAATTCTGAATTTAGAAATCCTGTCAAGCTGTCGACCAGTCAAGTTCTTCAGGAATCTATATAATCAATATCCCTCTTGGACGTCACCCCAAATGTCTGCAAGATTCTCAAGTCAAGCAAGTCATCAACTGAAGTGACCAGGAACACAGTTTACATTAAAAAAAAAAAAAAAAAAAAAGGTGAGAACAAAGGCTTTCAAAGCCATTAACACACGCCACCAGTAAGACCTCACTCACTAATCCTAGTGTCCGTCTTCCCTGTCGGGACCTACAGCCCAGGCCTCAGCCTTCTCGGGCAACATGGGAGACCTTGCCAAGGCCAACAACGGCAAACAGATTCTGTGACTTGTCACCCTCGTGCTGCCATCTGACTCTCAGACTGCACACAGAGAGAAGTTAGGCTGTGTGCTTCACATGTTAGAAATCTGGGATCATCTTTAATTACTCAAATAGCAACAATGAATGGCTCAGTGACTTCACCTTCACTCCCTGGAACGCAGACCACAGCTCAGCTGAGCCGGGAAATCTCACCCCCTCATGTCTCAGAGTAAGAGCCTCCTTCTCTCCTCTGTCGGTCAGTTGTTTTTACTTTTCTTCCCTGCCGTCCTCCCCACTCAGCTATTTCTCATCTTCTTCTACCTGCTATATCCTTAGCACTTTACTCTGGACTTTTCTGGGGGAAAGCGGGAGTGTGTAAGCATTTATAAGCCTAAACTCACTCTGGACTTGAACCTGGCAATGGCACAAGGGCTTAAAGGCCAAGAAAGCAAGCATGATTCCCTGTAGCTCTACTTCAGATGATTGGCAGTGCCATTTGGAGTGCTATTCTGACTCTGAGAAGCATCACACGATTCCTTTGCAGTGGGAGTGGCGTGTCCCCGAGACACAGGCATGCCCTGCGGCAGTCTGTCAGCAAGCCACTGCTTGGGCTTCAGTTGCGCTGGCACTATATACATTTGCTCTGTGCCCTTTAGAATTTTCAATATTAACTTCATTTAAAATTCCAGTCAAGGGGACGGGTGGTGGGTGGCACACCTGCTTGAGTACACGTTACAGTGCGCAAGGACCTAGGTTCGAGCCCCTGGTCCCCACCTGCGGGGGAAAGCTTCACAAATGGTGAAGCAGGGCTGCAGCTGTCTCTCCCCCTCTACCACCCCCTTCCCTTTCAATTTCTGACTGTCCCTAGCCAACAAATAAGGTTTAAAAAAATTTTTTTTTTAAATAAATAGTCCAGTTGTGATCAGAGATATAATCCTTTCCCAAGAAGATCCCTTTTATTTATTTTACCAGAAACCCTGCTCAGCTCTACCTTATGTTGCTGCAGACGATTGAACCTAGGACTTTGGAGTCTCAAGCCAATCATTATGCTATTAACCCCTACCCGAAAATTCCTCTTTTAATGCCGCTTCCCACCTTGGGCCTTGCTTAAATTCACTATAAGCGGTTTAGTTTGGGAGCTCTAAATCCTCTAATGTACTGTAAAATCAAGAGCTAAATCCCAAATGTACTTCTTAAACATTGACATTGGCAAAAAATCTTAAAACTTTCACTTACCCTATTAGTTTTTCACCTGGCTCAGAATTAATACCAAAGAAGAAACTCCTGAAAGGAAAGACCAGGCCTGCCACAGTGTGTCTTCACTCGGCGCTCTCTCCCCTTCCTAGTACTGTCTACAGGGTAGTGGTCACTAATAGATAATGGATGTTAACCACCACTTAAAACCCTTCTGGGGAGTCGGGCAGTAGCACAGCAGGTTAAACGCACGTGGCGTGAAGCGCAAGGACCAGCATACGGATCCCAGTTCGAGCCCCCGGCTCCCCACCTGCAGGGGGGTCACATCACAAGCGGTGAAGCAGGTCTGCAGGTGTCTGTCTGTCTCTCCCCGTCTTCCCCTCCTCTCTCCATTTCTCTCTGTCCTATCCAACAACAACAACAGTAACAACAATAACAACTACAACAATAAAACAACAAGAGCAACAAAAGGGAATAAACGTTAAAATAATAACAATGATAATGCAAACACCTAATGTCCCAGCCTCCACTCTGTCTTCCTCCTCCACACAATCCAGGGGGGAGGTCACGATTTAGATGGTGGCAGGTGGCAGGTGGCAGGCAGGCAGCACGAGTTAAGGAGAGGCCACCTGCATGCTGACACTCAGGACACAGGAACACCTGCCTGGCTCAAATCGATAGGCAGTATGCGTCAAAGGTACATGTGACCACAGCAAGTGGGCGGCGTCGGCATCAAGCGTGCAGGGAGAGGAAGCTGTGCTCTTGGAGAAGCTCGCCAACCTGGACAGCAAAGGCCCCGTGCAGGTCCAGCTGACTCCCAAAAGCAGGAAAGCAAACCTGCCCCGACATTCTGAGAAGAAGTTAAAAATCTTCTGCACTGCACTGCAATCCTCCAGGTCTTAAAATGTGGGAGCAACTTCTTGTCTAATATAATTCAGGCTCGGTGAAACACAAGTGCTGGGTTTGGTCCACAGTCCCTTCAGGTTTTCAATTTTCGTCTCAAAAGACAGGCCGCCTAACAGCACCTTTCTGAACAAGCCGCCGCGCCACCTCTGTTCATGTGGTCCCTTCTGTCCTGTGTATCTTTCCCATCAGATGTTCAACTAAACCTCAGTTCTCCTTCAAGTCTACCTGGATTGCTTGCCCTCTGTGAAACGTGCCTGATTAGCCTCCTCTCTTGCTGTCTCGAATATATTTCTCTAACACTGACCATCTCATCCATCCATCCATCCACCCATCCATCCAATCATCTCCCAAGGTAGATAGATGGTGATTCCCTAAGGCAGAAACTATTCATAGTGCATATTTATGTGAACATGACCGTCCCTTCATTCCCCCAACCTACCAGGCAGATCCATGTGGTTCCCAAGGGCCAAGACACACCCAGCAAAACTCTGCTTTACAGTTCTGGTTACGACAGACCATGTGATTACAACCGCCATCCTTCTCAATTGTGACATGGCATTTGGGACATTCCTATGAAGAGAAACTATAAAGTTGGTGTCAATGCTACACTAGGTTGTATTACTACCACTGAGGAGAAGCCAGCTCTAGACTTGGTTTGAAGTATCTTTACTGTGACGAAGGCATGTAAAATACTTAGAACAGGGTCACTTAGCTAATTCTTTACAAAAATGGAGCATTATTACTACTGTAATTTCAGGGTTTGTCTTACAGGGGTTAGGAACAATAATTTTTAACATTTTATCCATAAATGCAGTGGAAGCAGCCCATAAGAACACTTTTGTTCTCCTAAATATACTCTGCTGTAGCGTCGCCCAGAAACATGGCAGGGCCTCGCACTGTCCTGACACGGTCTCCAGGCTCTTCGTCTCCCCCCTGCTGGATGAGTAACAGACTAAGGGCAGAAAACAACTGAGACCCTGGGTGAAGTCACAGATAGTAACGGCAGTCAGGACTAAAGCCCATGCATTCTGGCCTCAAGAGCCAGATAGGAGGAGGTGAGCTCGGAGGCGTCTAACTTTCACGACTCTCTCCGGCCAGACACCCATGCTACATGTGCTCTGGTCACAGCTGTGCCGCAGAGATCCTGATTTCTGTCAGTTCTGCGCCATCTTGGCTGCTAGTGCGCCAAAGTTGCATTGTGCCAAATTTACTCGTCATTTCTAAGAGGCGCACGAGAGCTGAGGCTTGTATGTTTGCTGCGCTTATGTCTCACGGCCACGACTCCTGCAAGGGAGCCTCCCACCCAGTAAGCCACTTGCACTTTAGGGAACAGACTGTCCATAAACACTTGATTTTAAGTAGGCCAGCTTGACAATTTTCAGTTATATATTTTAAATCCAATTTTTGAAATCGCTCACAGAGGAATACTTACATTTCCTTCCCAAAGGAGCTAATTCCAGGTCTACTGTGACTTGCTCTCTATTTCTTTGTTATCGTACTAAACTCTCTCTCTACTGGGATGCCACTGACAAACTGCTCGTCTGCCTGAGACGCTAGAAACCACCGTAAATCAAGGCTTAGAAACCACAGAGAAATCTCTTCAGTGTCAGGTCAAAACTATCGAGTGGATAATTTCGCTATTGAAGACACTTTTCTTTGACACAAACAAAGTCAGCCAAGCTGCAGCCTTTCCTTTAAACACCTAGGGCACAGAGGCTTCTCTAGAAGCCGATTGGATGCTTCAGTTTAGTTACACTGATCAGGCTACCATAACTCCCTGGTGCTAAGTACAGTTTTACAGGACACATTTAAGGATTTTGAGACTCGGTATCTGGAAAGGACATCCTTAACGACAAAAAAAAAAAAAAAAAAAAAAAAAAAAAAAAATTCTTGGCAAGGAAAATTTTAAAATATAGCAGAGCAACCACACTTTCAAAGTTACAGTATACTTTTTAAAAAGTTTTCTTGAGTGATTATCACGAGGATTTTAGCGAGTACAAAAACATTAATTTCAATTAAATATTCCTCAAAGATGTGGCACCTGTTTCATGTGACTGGACTCACCAATTTACTGATTGTGGGGGGGGGGATGGAGCAGGGGACTAGTGGTTAAAAACAGATGTACGGGCTTTGGCTATCTGGCATTCACTGCCTTGGGGATCAGTGCTGAGCCAGAACCAGCACTGCTGAAACAGCGGCATCCTGAGAGCATCGGTCACGTCACTCGGGAAAGGTCATAGTGGAAAATGAACACACAGTGTGGGAACATTCTTCTCATTCACATACAGGGCATTTTTTTTAAATTTATTTATTCCCTTTTGTTGCCCTTGTTGTTTTATTGTTGTAGCTATCATTGCTGTCATTGTTGTTGGATAGAACAGAGAGAAATGGAGAGAGATGGGGAAGACAGAGAAGGGGAGAGAAAGATAGACACCTGCAGACCTGCTTCACCGCCTGTGAAGCGACTCCCCTGAAGGTGAGGAGTCGGAGCTCGAACCGGGGTCCTTATGCCGGTCCTTGTGCTTTGCGCCACCTGCGCTTAACCTGCTGCGCTACAGCCCGACTCCCAGGGCATTTTCTATATAAGCAGAATAAAGATGCAATGACACAGAAACTGCAAATCTATCCAGTTTTCCACCGTCACTGCCTGGGTACGTGGTTGGGACCCCAAGTCTGGTGATTCTTCTACAGTACTCGTGCCTGTGGCCCCTGTCTAGGTAAGGAAGTAGCCTGCAGCCAGAGACTGGCGTCAGTGCACATACCGTGAGCACTGGGCTACAAAACAAAAAGGACAGGCCTAAGGGTCACTGGTACACCCGGTTCACCTGTTCAGGAGTCATCTTCATTTAGAAGTTGAATGTTAAGTCCAGTTCAGTTAAGTAATGAAACTGCTCTCTCAGTCACTATGCTCGACTCCTTTTCTAAAGAAAAACTTCTTAAGCCCTGGGGCTTGTTGTTGTTTTTACGGCAGGAATGAAAACACGATGTAAACTGATAAAAGCCAAACTAGGGGGTAAATGCGGCTTCTCTTCTACAAGGCAGTCAAAGATAGCGGGAAACCCCCATCAGCTGGCGTGCAGAATCGTGCACACAGCAGGACAGTATCGAATTAAACGCCAACACTCAAAGGAAAACTGTAACAGGCGAGCGTTCTGCCAGTCTAGTTGATTAAGGAAGGAAAGAAGGGACGTCACTACGTCAGTGCGGGTGCTACGCCGCCCCGCCACACGCCCACGCGCTCGCCAGCGCCCTTAGTCAGGAGTCACTGAGAGGAGCACAGACCTTTGTGTTGGCTGCAATCCAATTGGAGGTCTCACTGTCATCGTCACACTTTTTAATCCACTTCTTCAGCCACTGTTGGGAAACAACAACTGTTAGGTTAGGGTACAGCAAGAGGTTTAAGAGATGGGAAGACAAATGACTTCAGCACTTCACTACATCAAGCTGAGGCGAAAAGGCCAAAGGACAAGGTCAAGGCTGCAGTCTCAAAGCTGGTATCGCCAACACAATCACCCAAAGCACTCTCTGGCTGAGGCTGCCTGACAAGTGGGAGCCTGTCCGGGGAAAAGGGGGGGAGTCAGGGAAAGAAAAAGAGAATGAACGAACACCTGCCCGGGGACGCACCTGGCCTGGAGTGGTCCTTGGTTAAGATAAAAACCTGACTGATTTATAAGCAAGCTGTGTGACACCACACTGCAGTGATGGTCAGAAGTAAAGTGGCAAAACGGGACCTTCTTCTCCGCCTCAGAGAGAAATGGCCAAATTGTGGGCCAGAGTTTCTCAGTCTTAGATGGAAACAGAGACTCACCTTACATTTGACAGGATCATGCCAATTTTCTCCACAGTTAAAGCTGTTAAGTGACAGAAGAGTGAGAAGTAAATAACCCACCTCATGCTTTATGTTGTCCTCAGTGGTTTTACTAGTTTCTAGTGATGTGCAAAACTAGGCCAGGAGTCACTCCTTCCCCATGTAACCAGAAGCAGCTACACTTCACTAGCAGAACGACTATGTGGTGGGCTCTCAACCGTGTGCGATGAAGAATGAAGAATGATGACAAGCAAGACACTTTGTGTACCCAGGTTCGAGGACTCTCCCTCCCCAGCATCAGTGCCATGGTTTCTTTTTCCTGGTTTCTGTTTGGTGTTTTGTTTTTTTTTTTAGAGCAGCACGTGCAGTGAGGGAGATTCGGCAGTGAATGAAGTGTTGGCTCAAGTTCAAGGCCTAGCATGACATGTATCCTGAGTGACGATCCGGTGTGCCCTCCCCATTCATATAAGGACAAAGGGACGTAGGCGAGCAGCGTGAGCTCCCCCAGCTTCAGGCTGAGTTCTGAAGCGCATATCAGTCTCTGGGCCTGCCCATTCTCCTGGGATATCCGTGAGGTGTACGACTACAGGTGTCTGCACAGTAAACAAGTGAAGCACTAGTGACGTGTCTGCCTGCTAGCCCTCAACGCCTGTGAGTCAACTGGTTGGCTTCTCGTTCCTAATAGACCCACAAAGAGTGGAAAATGGACAACTCTCTAGCAGGTGGTTTGGAAAATTCTCCGGTAGATCAGACCTGGACTCAAAGGCTGGTGGTCCGAGAGGCAGTGCAGTGTAAGAGTGAAGAAGCTGCTTGCATGAGGCCCTGCGTCCAACCCCTGCACTGCGCATGCTAGAGTGGTGTTCTGGTCTGCATGTTCTCGCTCTCTCTCATATTAAAAACCACTACTTTATCAACACAGAATTCAAAAGTCTTGAGAGAAAAATGTGCCACAGAACTCCAAAGGTTAGTGTCACCAACAGCCGGGGCCAGAAGCCATAGGAAGCCCTCACTGGCTAAGCCTACACAGTCAAGCTGATCATTCAAGAATTACCTGAGGCTTTCTTTCCTTGTCAGAGCAAAATAAATTTAAGCAAAAAATTTCAACTGTGTATTTGATTTCCTGCAATTCACTTACTTAAGAGCAGGTGATGGCCCATGAAGGATCAAACATTACCTGGTCAAGTAAATCACAGCCAGGAAACGAACTGAGTTAGTTCCTGCCTCAGTATTCTAGGATGCTACCATGTAAATTCCAGTAAAGCACACAAGAAAATCTTACTATAGGTGTACCTTTCCTGAAGGAAACATATTCAAAAGACCCCACCTGCAGGGGAGCCTCACAAGCAGTGCTGTAAGTGTCTGTCTTTCTCTCCCCTCCGACCCACTGTGTCTATCCAGTAAATAAATATATATATTCTTTAATTGTCTAAGAAGTGAGTGATTACAGCAGCTCCCAGCAATGAACCCAAAGTCTCGCGCTTCTGCATGATAGCTAGGTGATCACCTGGGCTGAATTTTCCTTCCTTCCTTCCTTCTTGGGGTGGGAAGGAAGAGACCCACACACTGCTGTGCCACTTGCAGGGCTCCCCAGTGCACCCCATGTAATTCCAGGGCTCATGTCAGGCAGGCGAGCTACCTCCCAGGCCCCAGAAAGTGACATTTTCATCTAATCTTTACTTACACGCAGTGGATCCTACTTTAGTTTACTATAGAGGGGGGAGTAGAGGGGAAGCCATGTGCACTCACTGTGCCAAGTCAGGAGGTCACTTCTTACCAAAACTGTCGCCCACATTTGCAGCGAACAGGCTTCGCGTCAGGATACTGGACTTTAACCACGTGGTGGCAGTCCGGGGCGGGACACCACTTTAACAGTCGATTGCACTGAAAGAGAGTCAGAGACAAGCGCGGCAGCAAGTCAGATACGGGCTAGCGCGTACCCCACACACAGGCCTTCCGGAGCCCAGGGCCTCAGCTGCGCTTGAGAAAGCAGCGCCCTGCAGCACTAACTGCAGTTCTCCAAGACCCCACAGTTCGTGAAGTAACGAATTACTCTTATTCTCTCGAGAATAAACCACAAAGGCTACATGCTACCCTCTTAATTAAAATACAGCCTTTGAAATGCCATTATAATGGAACAGGACCTGCTCAGGTAACACTCAGCACCAGAATTCAAAAACTGAACTTTTCAAAAATTATCCTGTTCCTAAAACATGCCTCCCCCACCCCAAAAATCTCTTCATTTAATCTGGAATGGAATATATTAAAAAAAAAAAATTGAGACACCAAGTTTCACTTATGTTCTAAAACAGAGGCTTGCAGACGTCTGTGGGAAGCCAGGGAAAGAAAAAAAGACTTCGGGTTTTGTGGGCTGTGACGGCGCTCGGACAAGTGGGCGTGCTGTGTCCAAGGGAACCTTAACGAAAACAAGCAGCTCCCCCATCTCTGTTCTGACAAATACAAAGGCATCTGATCAGAACAAATAATGAGTATTCTTTATTAAACAAAGCCCACTGGTGATGGGAGCTGCCACGAGGAGATACAGCGGGGTTTGGGGCCAGGCGCGGCTAAGCATGGCATCATCAGCGGCCTGCTAGGTTCTCTACTGGGCAGGGAAGGGCGATGTGGTGAAGCAACTGCTACCAAAGGTCAGACATGTGCAGCAGCCGCTTGCGTCTGCCTCACTCCGCTGAGAACAGAGGTGCTTGGCTGAGCTTCACAATAAAAGCTGCCACGAATTACGGCAAAGATACTCTTTACGTGTCAGGATTTTACACAAGAAGAACGAGGACTTCTGGCCTTTGTTTCTACTATGAGGTCAAAGGGGAAGGAACAAACCCCCCATACTAGTATTCCTAGTCATAAAGAGAATGACACCATAAACAAGAGGAACACCCAAATGCTTACCTCCACGAAGCTATTTGTTATTAAATGTTGATACTTTAACTTAACTTTGGAATCTGTGATCAGGCGCCTGCAAGCAAAAATAAGACATGTTTGGCCAACAGTGACCTCCAAGCCCCAAGCTGAAACTCCACACGGAGGCTGGACCCGCACCCTGCAGAGACACACTGAGATGATGCTCACGGGGTGGCCGTCAAACGCACCAGTAACTCTGAGCAAGTTCAAAGTTCTGGAGTGCGATTTGGCAAACGTCTCCTTCTTATATTCTGAGCCGTTTTGTCTTAACAGAATCATGAACCCTTTCAGTCACAGCAATCCACCACCAACTTCCTTGATGTCTCCTTCCAAAACTCAGTGTGTGAAGTCAGAGACGTTGAGAGGACGCACCCAGATGCGCTGCACACAGAGCTGTGAGGAGCTAGCCTTCTCTAGCAATTTGTCCGTCTGTTTGTTTTTTGCCTCCAGGGTTATCGCTGGGGCTCGGTGCCACGAATCCACTGCTCCTGGAGGCCATTCCCCCCTCCTTTTTTGTTACCCTGGTTGTTTTACCATTGTTGTGGTTATTATTATCGTTGTTACTGATGTCGTTGTTGTTGGATAGGACAGAGAAATGGAGAGAGGAGGGGAAGACAGGGATGGGGAGAGAAAGATAGACACCTGCAGACCTGCTTCACTGCCTGTGAAGTGACTCCCCTGTAGGTGGGGAGTCAGGGCTCAAACCAGGATCCTTACGCCGGTCCTTGTGCTTTGCGTCACGTGCGCCTAACCCACTGCGCTACCGCCCGACCCCGCTTCTCTAGCAATTTTATCAGAAATGCTTATTGTTTTAAAGCCTGGTTGCTGAGCAGAACACTCTGTTACTTCCAGGAGTCACAGGAACTGGAGCCAAAGAATCCTGAGGCTCTTACATTCCGTTAGTTCTCGAGGCCTCACACCTGTGAGTCTGGGGTGGCGGTGAGCAGCCAGCAACAAAGTCAGCAAGATCAGAGCAAACACACACAGGCCAGGAGAGTCAACAGACCACCTGTACAAGCTAGCTGTGTCCAGTTCTCACCCCACAAGAACCCAGCCAGCCGTGACACTCCAGTTCCTGTTACTCCTGGAAGGCAGGGAGCAACAAAGTGTTCTACTCGGGAAGAGGGTCTAGAGAAATACGCATTTCTGAGAAAACTGCTAAGAGAAGGCTAGTTACTCAAAGCTCTGTATGCAAATGTTTGCCCAAAGGTTCTAGAACTGACCAAAGAATGCAGGCAGCATGGAGCACCTCTGGAGGCCATGAGCCATGGATGGAGAGGTGTCAGGAGAGATGCGGGAACAGGCCACACTCTACTTCCACAGACAGGAAAGGCCAGGGAACCGGTGGGTGGCTTTCCAGGTCTTGCAGAGGAGGGTCGGGGAGAGACTGTAATAGATCTGGGCTGTCTTTAGGGGCACTGAAAAGGTCAGGGGCACTGACGGCTGCATGACACTGGATACATCAAAAGCCACTGAACTGTAGCCTCAAACACTGCACACGGCCTACTATGTGCAGCTGACACAACTTAAAAATGGGGCCAGGTGGGGCTCACCTAGTACAGGACACGTGTCACCACATGCAAGGACCCAGGTTGACGCCCCTGCCCACCTGGGGGCAACAAAGCCCCAGCAAGCCTGACGCGGCTCACTCCCATCACCCACGCGCGGCTCTCATGGGAAAGGCCTGTGACTTCTGCAGAGCTGAGCACTGACTGCTGACTGGTCTTGTCGGCCCACCAGAATTCAAACGGTTATTAGGACACGGTTATTAAGAGTTAGTTACTATGCCAAAGTTTATTTCAAAAAAGGGGAGAGAAAGTGCTGTCCTACCTTTGAGAATAAGTTTTGGTTTTTGTTTTTGTTTTGCCTCCAGGGTTATCACTGGGGCTCAGTGCCTGCACTAGAAATCTACCGCTCCTGGAGGCCATTTTCCCATTTTGTTGCCCGTTACTGTTATTGTTGCCATTGATGCTGCTGCTGTTGGGACAGGACAGAGAGAAATCAAGAGAGAGGAGGGGAAGACAGAGGGGGAGAGAAAGACAGACACCTGCAGACCTGCTTCACTGCCTGTGAAGCGACTCCCCTGCAGGTGGGGAGCCGGGGGCTTGAACCGGGACCCTTATGCCGGTTCTTGGGCTTGGCGCCACGCCTTGCACTATTGCCCGACCCCCGAGAATAAGTATTCTTAAGAAGGAAGGCACGTACTGGTGACTAACAGGCTAGTTCTCTTGGCAGGGACGTGCTGCCATGGTTCACAGTGCAACAGTTCTGATGCAGACAGAGGGCTTCTCCTCAGCGCCTCTCACGCAGGCTGAGCAGTGCGCAATGGGATGAACCCCCGGAGCTTGGGGGCGATTCCCCGTTTTACAGGAGAGACAGCTGGAGAGGTGTGATCGCAAAGGCAGGATCCTGTTAGCACGCCAAGGACTGAGCCACAGCAGCACCACCTGAGGCTGAGTGATCTCCCGCCCTGTGGCCCCACAGCGGGGCAGCCTTTCCGGGTGCCGCCCCTCTGCTACAGCTTCTCGGCTTGACTGGCACAGAAGTCAAGAGGTGGTCGGCCTACCACCTGCCTCCTGCACCCTCCCCCGTCCCCCTCCAGTGTGGAAGTTCACACTCAGACGTCGAAACATTTCCAAGAGTTTAAGTGAACCATAGTTGTTAGGACTTCACGTTTCTACACTCGGTCTCATGAACTGCCCAAACGCAGCAAGTCACTTCACCCCATCTCCAGTAGATTAGGGAACTTCCTCAGTATCAGCTTGAGCCCTGGCACCTTGGGCAAAACTTAGAAAGCAACAGTATTCTAGAGCGGCTGTGAGAGTCCCGTCTGGAGCACTGCAGCAGTGCTTCCCTTGCCTGTCTGCCTGTCTATCTGTGATGAGATGAGGGCACCTACCAACCCACTAGGAGACACACAACTAGCAAGTCACGCTAATGCCTTTTCCATAAACTTTCTGTGGCTGGCCTTTAAAATATATACTATATGAATAAGCCTCCACATTTCATGAGTAAGAATAAAAATTTGTCTCTCTAGTGATTCCTTGAAAGACAGACATATCTAAGTCTAAGAGTATCTAAGTCATGTGCACACGTGCCCATGTTCTAGGCCCTGGGTCTGAACCTGAAAGGTTCTTTATAAAGGAGGAAAAACAAATGCCAATAAAACAAAAGCTATTCGTCAAAAAATATGGAGAGAAAGGACATCTACACAATGAGGAAGAGTTCCAAATGCATCTATCTAACAAAAAGACTACCGGAGTAGAATTCTCACAGACTCTTGTTAATGAGTAAGATGAAACAACAAAATTTAAAGAGGAAGCTACCAGCTTCAACGGGCACTTCGTGCAAAGGGGCACAAAATGGCTCACGTGCACGCGCGCACTGCGAGCTGAGGGTGGGGAAGGACAGAGCCTCAGAGCCTCAGGCAGGAGAGACTTTTGCAGAACCACCGTGTGGTGTCCCCAGCCTAGGTAGATCTTTAAACAAGCCAGTGGTCCTGTTTTCAGGATGTCAAGAAGCACAGGACTAGGGGTCTAGTGGTGGTAGGAGGGTTCCCAAAGCAAAGCATGACTTCTCTTGGCAGGCCACCAAACAGGAATTTCCCAGGTAGGAAATAAATACATGGGTCTTAAGCTCAAAAGAAAAGTGATGCTGGGGGCCGGGCGGTAGCACAGCAGGTTAAACGCACATGGCATGAAGTACTACAAGGATAGGTGCAAGGATCCTGGTTCGAGGCCCCTATTTCTCTCTGTCCTACCCAATAATGGCAGCAGTGACAACAGTAACAATCATAACAACAACAACAAGGGCATCAAAAGGGAAAAAAATGGCCTCCAGGAGCAGTGGACTTGTAGTGCAGGCACCGAGCCACCACGATAACCCTGGAGCCAAAAAAAAAAAAAAAAAAAAGAAAAGAAAGTGATGCAGATATATTAACTTGGGTATTCACAGGCCTAGGGATCGCATGTGAGGAAGTCGGAGGCTAGCATCTGAGGACGAGGCGGCAAAGCGGTTTTCTGCGCTGCTTAGAGAGAGACCACATCAAGCAGGGCCACAGAGCTGGTGGCTGAGGCAGAGAGGCTGTGACTGGACAGGAACAGGCAGGAGTGGCAGCCTAGGGCACACTGCCAAAACCACAGAAGTGAGCTTCCAGACTGCTGGGGCTGCTACCCTGGAGCTGGCGTGACCCAGCAATATGGAGGCAGGCCTGGAAACATGCACTGTGTGCACATGCAGTGCTGGGGAGTGAACCCAGAGCCTCCTGATATGAACACCCAGACAGAGTCTGTGTGCACTGTTGTTGAGAGACAGATAGAGAAAGGGAGGGAGGGAGGAGGAGGAGTACTAAGCCACTGCTCTCCCAATACTTTCTCGCACCCACGATGCTCCAACATACTGCTGGGAACCGAGCGCAGAGCCCAAGGCACGTCGCAAGGCACGCACGCTGCCCACTGAGGCACCACCCTGGCCCCAAGAGTCCTCAACAAGTTCCTGGCTGATACAAGGATAGACATGCAGGAGCACCAACGTCAGCTCTGAGGACAGCGGCCTCGGGAGAGAGAGACCGTGAGCACGTTCTGAGCATGGGGCTGACTGAATCAGACAAACAAGCAGAGAGCAGAGTGACACAACAGGCTGATGGCCCACGGGCAGAGTGCAGGACGCAGAAGAGCGAGGGCCCCATCCTGTCTCCAGCAAAGTGATGCTCTGCTTAGCAGCGCTGCCCCCCCCCCCGCTTTATTTATTTATTTACTAATGAGAAAGATAGGAGGAAAGAACCAGACGTCGCTCTGGTACACACACTGCTGGGGGATGAACTCAAGACCTCATGCTTGAGATCCAGTGCTGTACCCACTGTGCCACCTCCAGACCATGCAGCTCTCTGAACACGTGAGCAAGCAAATGAACATTTTAAGATTTACAGATTTTAAAACTCTAGTAGGGAAGTGGTCTGCACGGAGCCTTTGGGGTGGAGGGGGATAATGAACTTTTCTGAGCAAAAGGTGTAGAAGGGAACATGTCATGAGCCAGAAAGGGTCACAGAGAACTGTTGTCAGTGAACAACCAGGTTTATTTCAATCCAAGTTCCAAATCAGTGCAATTCACTTTAGAACAAAATATCTCTTTAAACTATCACACTTGAAATGCAAGCATGTTAACCTATGACTGGGAAGGAGTCCGTCTCTTGTATAAGAAAGGGCACCAGGCAGTGAGTGACACACTAGGTTAAGTGTATGTCACCATGAACAAGGGCCCAGGTTGGCGTCTCCGCTCCGCTCCTGCAGAGGGGACGTTCCTGTCTCCCTATCTCCCTGACCTTTCTCAATGTCTCTGTGTCCTATCCACTGGAGGGATGAGTGGAGAAGGGAGAGACTGTAAGAACACTGCAGTCACTCACTGGGCCTTAAGAGGACACACTGACAGACACATTTGGGACTGGGCAGATGTACCCGGTAGAGCACACACCTCGCCACATGCAGGGACCCAGCTTCAAGCCCAAGTCTGAGCCCTAGCACCGATCACTGCATGTGCCAGACAGGCAGTTTCCTTTCTCTTTTGAAATCAATAAAAATGTGTCTCTTAGAAGTAAACTCAAAGTTATGTCTTCTGAAAGCGGATGGAAATATCAATAATAGTATCAATAATCAGTACCCCCGGGGTGCACACATACACGAGGGAGTCCAGGCCAGCCCACTGGGCAGGCTCAGAGAACCTAAGCGCAGGGCCAGGAGGCCCCTGAAAGCACCATGACAGGAACTGACACCTGAGGAGCAGCAGTGACACGCGAGCGAGTGTGTGTGTGCTGGGGGGGGAGCACCAGCAGTGCAGGCTGCACCACCACAGCCGAGGCTGGCCCGCCGGGTGTGCGTGTTCCTACCCATGGAGACCCGGGATCCTGCCGTCTTTCCACACGACCTGATCTGATCAGACGGAGTAAGGAACTAAGGAACGTTTCCGACCAGTCCCAGAAACTAACACTGCCTGCACTGGACTATCTTCCTCCGCCAGCTGCTCAGAGCCCCTCCTTGCCTGTGGCGAGTGCCATCAATCTTCTGTCCACTCCCCAGCTGGTTCTGTTTCGTGAGGCTGCATAGCCGCCGGACCTTACCATTGGCCCGTCCGGGCCTGCGCGTCCTAGCTCACTCGGACGGTGTGCTGCTTTGCCGTGCACGCAACCTGGGTTCCGGTCCAGCCTCTGGTTGTTTTCACTACTGCTGCCTCTCTCTTGCTTTGTAAGAAAGAGCAAACCCTTAAAACACCCGTGGAGGGAGTCTGGCGGTAGCGCAGCGGGTTAAGCGCAGGTGGCATAAAGCACAAGGACCAGCCTAAGGATCCCGGTTCGAGCCCCCGGCTCCCCACCTGCAGGGGAGTCGCTTCCCAGGCGGTGAAGCAGGTCTGCAGGTGTCTGTCTCTCTCCCCCTCTCTGTCTTCCCCTCCTCTCTCCATTTCTCTGTCCTATCCAACAACAACGAAAACAACAATAACTACAACAATAAAACAACAAGGGCAATAAAAGGGAATGAATAAATATTAAAAAAAAAAAAAAAACATCCGTGGAGCCAGCCACCAGCTTGCTTGCAGGAGGCTGTGAGTCGGGTCCCAGCCTCACCAACAAATAACAGGCTTTGCAGTCACGCCCCACGCCAGAATACCGCCATGCCACCGAAGCCGTCTCTCCAGAATGTGAATCCCACTTAGTCTCCACAACTTTCAATGGTGATGCTCAAAGTGCCCAAGTTCTCATCCAGCTACTGGACACTGTAGCTGCCCTCAGCCAAGCGACATCCTTGCTCTCGGAAAGCCCTCCAGTCCCTCTGCCCAGTGTCCCACATGATACTTCCCGCAGAAAACCGAGGCTCTTTCTACTACAGTGTACGCAGACCTCTACACTCAGTGGCCCATTCTCTCTAGTTCATCACTACTAAGGACCCTGCCCTACGTCTCTGGGGAAGTCAACATATTTTTCCCTTTCTGTCCTGGTGTGCTGTGCTAATAGGTGGGCTTCCAGTAAGCGTCTATCTGTAGAGAAGGCGCACACCAAGCAGACAAAGAGAACTGCAACAATACAAGACTCAAAAATGCCCGTGGACCGGAAGGAGACAAGAAGAGTAACAGAGGGGGAGATAGTGTAACAGTCTTGCAAAAATGACTTTCACGCTTGAGGCTCCAAAGTCCTAGGTTCAATCCCCGGCACCAGCATAAGCCAGATGCTGGGTGAAACTAACGGAAACAGTAGCTCCTGAGAAAGGAAAGCTCCCCACCCCAGCACGCACAGGCGGTGAGCAGAGTGGCCAGGCAGTGGCGCACCTGGCTGAGCGCACAGCCACCACGTAAGGCCTCCCAGCTCAAGCAGGGCGGATGGAAGCTGGAGAGGGTGCCGCAGGACTGCAGGTGTGGCTCTCTCCTTTACCCCACCCCCAAGCCCTCCCTCCCTCTCTCCATTTCTCTGTCTCTATCCAAAAGAAACACAATAAATGCCTTTTAAAAAGTAGTGACTGAGTAACTACAAACCAAAATGGGCTGTGGTTAAAGCAGAGCACGTGGGCTTCAGCGATGGCTCAGTCAAGTTTATCAGAGGAGGCTGCTGAGGAGAGCCCACAGCCGCCTTCACTGCTGCTGGCCCCACACAGGCCGTTTGCCCAGGTCTGCTTCAGGGACCGGCGCCACACTCGGGCCCTAGGCAGCCCGATGTTATTACCGTGACCACGGCGCCGAACGGGGAGTCAAGCCTGCGATTTTATCCCAGGTCAGAAGTGAGATGCTTGCTTCTTCAGTTTCTCTCTCCCCTTGAGTCTTCTCGGGGAGAGCAGGCAGCCAGCAGCCTGCAGCTGCGGCCTCAGGACCTGGAGCAGTGTCTCGGCTGAGGCCACGTCTCTGGGGTAGCTCCCGCTCGTGGCTAAACGTGGCAGCGGTGCCAGGCCTCGGCACATCTGCTCACGGAGGCCCGCCTCGCTAGGCCCCAGGGGCCCCTGCTCCCCACAGGCTGCCTCTTCTTTTCACGGGCGCCTCCCCCCCCTCGAGCCGCCAGGCCCGCAGCTAGGCCCGCCTGCGCTGCTCGTCCTTCCCCAGTGTGGCACTGGCACAACGAGCCCCCTTCCTGATATGGCTGTGTCGTGGGGCCTTTCTAACACGCTGGCCTCGCCCTCCTTTCAAATCCCGAGGGTCACAGCACTCCAGCCATCCCCGAGTGCTGAGTTTACCAGAACAGTGACTGGACTTTTACAGAGGGTGTAGGTTAGCAGGTCTCTCAGACTCAGAAGTTAATTTGCTTTAACCTACTAACCAATATTCAACATGCAGTATCTATCAAAAATACTTACATAACTGTGTTGTCATCCACTAAGATATCACAACCATGAGCAGGACACGAAATCGTCTGAAAGAGATTGAAATTTAAACTGTGTCTTCATTCAGCAAGTATTAACGGATCGCTTCCCACCTCCAGGCGCTCTCTGCTGGTGGGATCTGAACCGTCCCGTCTAGAAGAATGTAAGTGTGAGCTTGGCTATCACCGCCAGCGAACTTCCAGTGGAAGCCCAGAGAACTGGCTTTTCCATACACAGCTTGAAAGGCAAGAGCAAGAGGTCTGGCAAAGGCGTTTAAGGAGCTGAGTGCAATACAGAACACTGCAGAAGGCTGCACAGCAACGTGACGGGGACTCGTCTTGGCTGGAATGCCACGCTGTGAGCACAAGGAGCCTCGAGTTGCTCTGTCAGTTGCTCTGCTCTCTGAGAGCTCTCCCAGCATCCACAGTCCAGATGCTTTGCCTGGTCCACCGCACAGTAGGAAATCTGACAGAAACTAAAAACAAGTCGCCATCTTTACCTGTCCCATGCCTTCCTCCATTATTTTGGTAGTTAAATATTCACTCCAGCACTGCATACAAAACTTATGTCCACATTCAAGGCCAGTGAAGTACTGCAACAGAAATAAAACACAGACTTTAACAAGACATTATCAGAAAAGTCACTGTACACACGCGACTCAGTAAGTCCCCAGCAGATCACGTCTCACAGTCACTAAAAATGGCACGTCGACAAGGCCAGACAGACGGCTCCTCAGATGAACTTCAGGTGGTGAGACCTGGGTGTCAGACACAGCGAGCGCAGCCCTGCACGCCCTGCATGCCCTGCACGCCCGAGCAGTGCATCCACAGTGCTCGCCGCAACCAGTTTACTGCAGCAGCGAGAACGAGGCACGTACCAAAGAACGGAGGAAAAAAAAAAATCAATGGACAATATCCTTACCCGCCAGAGGCAGGAGCACAACCACAGAGAGACACCCCACCCGCTAGGACGGCTGTCATGGAAGAGACTGTGGCGACACTGGCGGGGTGTGGGGAGGGAGCCCCTCGGACTGAGCCGACGGGACGGCGACAGGCTGAACGAGCAGTCACTCCCAGCAACCCCACACCCGCGCCCACACCCGCGAGAGGCGGAGACACAGGCCACACGGAAGTCTGTCGGGAAATGTTCGCAGCAGCAGCATCTGTAATACAACCAAAGTGGAACCCCCCCAAATGGCTAGAAATTGACGACTGGGCAGAAAGTGTGATTTCCGTATGGTGGAATGTTTTGTAGCCATAAAAAGGAACAAGTATTAGCACACGCTGTAATACAGAGTCTGGAAAACAGTCTTTCGGGACCTACTGTTTTCAAGCTAAGTGAAAGAAATCAGCTGGAGAAGACAACACTTGCGAGAATGGTCTAGAATCAGCAGTTCACGGAGAAGACAGTAGAGCTCTGTTTTCAAGGGCCGTAAGAACACAGTTTCTTTCTGGGGGTATGGAACATGTCTGAGAGGTCAATGTGGACTGCTAAAAGCCACTTTCAGCAGATGTGTCATTTGTGTGTGGTCACTCAAATATGCAAGGATGGAGGACTTCCTGGAGATGGGGGAAAGTATCTCATCTAGAAAACACAGAGAAGCCGGTAGAGACCTGAGGTGTGTGCAGACCGCTGAGGACAGAAGTAGCAGCCCGGTCTGGTCGCCTACAACTTCAAGCGCTAACCGAGGGCAGATGCCGAGGGCAGGTTCAGCCCAGCACATGCCCCTCTAACAGAGGCGAGAGAAGTCAGTGCTGGTCACGGTTCAGTCTGAGAGTATTCTGCCAATGGGTGAGCAGATGTGCAGGTCCCGGCTAACAACGTTACCCAACAGTCTGAGCTCACACCCGTGCCCTCTCCCCCCACTACCCCACCCCCGAGACCGCTCACTCGCTGGCTCGCCGGCTCGCAGCCGAAGCTTACCTAGTGTTCTGAGGGCGCGCTAACGTGGACACACGCAGGCGGAGGGTGAGACCCGCATTTCTGCACCTTGCTGACTGACCTCTGGTTAGCAGTCTACCACTACGGGTGCTCCGCCAACACCGCACTGGCTGTGTGCGGCTCACGCCACCAGCATGCGCAGCCACAGGAGTCCGAAAGACAACTCAGTTCCTCAGACCCACTCAGCACAGTGCCACTCTCCGTCTTGCCAGTCTAGCGGGAGATTAGCTGTGCCTCTGTTTTACTGTAACAGCATTTATGGCGAGTTAAGCTTCAACACTGAAAGGAAGTTAAGGACACACGTTTCTTTCTGTGTACTCTTGCCACCTATTTCTGTCACCTTTAATTTTGCTTATTTTTCCTTCCAACTCTTTTAACTGGGAGGGATGATGGTTCACAGGACAGGAGCTGACATATGGCTACAATTTCTCATGTCCCTGCCACCGTGTCCCCAGAACACTCCCACCCCCGAAACTGAGATGCTTTTCTGCCATCGGGTACTGGAACCCCAATGCCCTCTCCAGCACATGCCTGTCTGGTTTTAAGGTTCTGTTAATGAGAGATACAGGAGGAGGGAGGGAAAGAGAACCAGAGCGGTGCAGGTACTGCTGGCAATCGAACTCAGGGCCTTGTGCTCGAGAGAGCAAGACCTTACCCACTGGCCACCTCCTAAGGCACAGCTCTCTAATGCTGTGTCCTTTATGACATAGTGGGGAGACTGATTTATAAAGTATTGTTTTTTAAATATTTAATTTATTCCCTTTTGTTGCCCTTGGTTTTGTTGTAGTTATTATTGTTATTGATGTCACTGTTGGATAGGACAGAGAGAAATGCAGAGAGGAGGGGAAGATGGGGGGGGGCAGAGAGAGAAAGACAGACAGACACCTGCAGACCTGTCTCACCGCCTGTGAAGCGACTCCCCTGCGGGTGGGGAGCTGGGGGCTCGAATCGGGATCTTTACGCCGGTCCTTGCGCTTTGTGCCACGTGTGCTTAACCCGCTGCGCCACAGCCCGACTCCCAGAAAGTAGGCTGTTTTATGTGTGGAGAATATTTTTGTTTCAATTTTCAACACTTTTGTTGTTGCCAGGAAGCACATTTTTAAATGTGACAAGTAGATCTTTTTGAATTTATGACTTTTAGTTAATTCTGACACACAAATGATATGCAAACATTTTAATTTCGCGGGTGGCCTGCATTCTGCCTGCGGCGCATGTGTGCTGGTGAAGCCCTGGGTCTTCCTCCTCCTCACACCGGAATCAAAGCCTTAAACAAGACTCAGCATACAGAACACATGCTGGGCAAGCCTGAGGCCCTCCATCCTGTAGCTATGGAGGGGTGGGGCCCTTGCCCCTTACTTCCTCTACCCAGAAGGAACGGCCCACCTGAGGTGAAGTCCCAGCGCTGTGCATCCCCTTCTGCACTGCCCTTCCTGACACCCGGCAGGCCCCTGGCCCCATCACTTAGTCCCCCAAGCGCCACACCCTTAGCCGCCTCTCCAGATGCTCCGGCTACCCTTTGGCCTCCTCAGTCGCCAGCTTTCTCCACGTTCTTGCAGTTTACTCCTCGATGCAGTTCTCAAGGGGCATTTTTGGGAGTTTCGAACTGTTATATGGCATCTGCTTAGGAGACTGGTGTCAGGGCACCGAGCTCTACATTTAGTGTTGACCACCTACAACAAGCGACAAACAGCCTGAGACAACCTTCACAGTCAAATGGCAGGTAACACTGAACGAGTGTGAAACACAGCGGTATAATCAGAATCGTAATGGCAGGAAACACTGAACGAGTGTGAAACACAGCAGTATAATCAGAATCGTAACGGCTGCAACACATTCTCGAGGCAGGGAAGCTGCCACTTTGCTTCTTCTTTCCTTTAGACAGAGAGGCAGAGAGAGACAGAGAGGGACCACAGCACGGAAGCATCCGTCAGTGCGCTAGGCCCAAGCTTGAACCGGGGTCGGGCACACGGGTACAGGGCCCTGGAAACTGGGACTTGCATCCGTTATGACAACTGGAGACAAGGAGCCTGTTCGTACAGCTTGGGCACTGGCTGACACCTGCTGTGAGGCTCTAGCTCTGGAGCAACAGACCCACGATGCCAAAATGTTTTGTTCCTGTCTGCAGGCGCTGCATTCCTTTCTCAAGTAAGAAGCCTTAAGGCTCAGAGCAGGAAGGTCACTGTAAGTATTGTTTCTACCTCTGGACCAGTGTCCATGGTGAAGAGAAAAGGAAGTCTTTCTAACAAGACTTTCTAGTAGTGAGGCGAAATGGTGAAACGCCCCGCAAAGAGCGTCCGCAGACAGCACTCAGGAGCTGCCCTCACAGGGATGGCGTCTCTGGTGCTCTCCTGTCTTCCTCTGACCAAGCTGACCCCTTACCGCCTTGGGCTTCCTTCTTTGGTCATTTCTCTGGCTTGGGAGACCAGGCTACTCATCAAACTTAAACCTACTTCTATTACAAACAAGCCTAACAAGAATGTACTAGAATCTAGGAATATCACCACGTACAGAAGTGAGTACGGCCTAGCACTCCGAGCTCAGAATGCTCCTAAGTACACCCTTTCCCATACACAGCAGCTCACCTAGTCTCAGTAAACTAATCGTTCCTCCATCACAAGTTCCACCCATCGTCTCCCAAGGTGAGTCTCTGTCTTGATGAAGACTGGCGGTTTCCAGGGAGCCCGCTTGATGTCCCAGCAACAGGGGTGTGGTGTCTCTCCTCCCCTCTGTGCCAGACCGAACCAGGTTGTCTGAAGCAACGAGGCTCACCAACACAGAGAATGATCGAGGGATCCATTTCCTCACCAAGTGGAGCAAGTTGGGGGGGAGGGGGTGCAGTAGCGCACCGGGTTAAGCACACACGTGAGAAGCACAAGGATCCCAGTTCGAGCCCCCGGCTCCCCACCTGCAGGGGAGGTGAAGCAGGTCTGCAGGTGTCTGTCTTTCTCTCCCCCTGTCTTCCCTCCTCTCTCCATTTCTCTCTGTCCTATCTAAACAACAGCAACAGCAACAACAACAATAGCAACAATAGCAATGGAATAAGAATGGCCACCAGGAGCAGTGGATGTCAGGAGCAATGGATTCGTAGAGCAGGCACTGAGCCCCAGCGAGAACCCTGGAGGCAAAAAAGAAAAAGAGGCAGGGCGCCAGCACCGCGAGGTGAGGCGGGGTGGGATGGGGTGGGGTCTCACTGGCTTTCTGGCATTAGGTGCACCATGGCGCCAGCCACACGGGGCGGGGGAGCAGGTGAGGGAGGAACTAGAGGGGACACACCACTAAAAGTGCTAAGACTGTCTGAGGGAAACATTTATTTAAAAGATCCATTAAGACAGTTAAGTCCAAAGTGGTCATTATCAGAAATGTCTGCTTAAAGGACTCCCCACGTGGCACAATGTAAAGCTACAGCACCCTCTGGATGGGCGGGGAGACGGCGTAACGGTGAAGTGCCAGGTTCGGTCCCCTGGAGCACAATGTAAGCAAAGCGTTGACCCATCCAATAATCAAGCTCCGACCAAGACTGTATGTAGCAGTTCCTTCCCAAACTGAGACGCTGAGATTATCCTCTTAGTCTAAAAATGACGGGAAGTTCTTACTTCACCTCGACCACACACTGCCTGACTTGCGGCGGTTCCCGAAACGCTCCGGCGTGGGCCCCCCCTGCCCTGTCACGTGCACAGCCCGACTCCTCAGCAGAGGAGCTCACCAACACTGTCTCCACAGCCCACGCTCCAAATGTATTCACTCCAAGTTCACTTTTCACTGGGTTTTTTTGTTCTGTTTCGGTAAACAATTTTTACCATTCTTCGCGGTGCGCTCTCTGCCTTCTGTACTCGTGTGTCTTCCTCGTTCGCAACACCATTTCTACAGTTAGCTCAGACGGCAGGTCTGTGGAAGGTCTCCCTCTAGCAGGCCCGCGCAGTAATAGGTCCTATCAAAGCTAAGCGCCCTTCTTTCTGAACATGGTACCCTCCCAGCCGGCAGAGCAAGCACCGTGCTTTCTTTTCGCGGTGTTCTAACACTGGGTGCGCCTACTTGACTAAGTGTAGGCTGGGCTCTCCACCATCTGTTACAGGCACAAGCAAAATGTACACTACAGATTACCAGCCTTGGTTCTCAAAGCTCCTCTGGTGAGACTTCGACTACACCAAAGGCCTTGAGAAAGCTATTGGGGCTAAGTAGCTAGCCTCAGTACTCAGACTCCATTCACATTTTAAAAGAAGGAAAAACTGGCTTCAGTGCTGTGCTGGAGGACCGCTGTGGTCTGCAATGAAGGGGCTTGGGGTGCAGAACTCTGGTGGTGGAACGGCGTGGAGTAATACCCACTGACATGCACTTGTGAATCAATGCTGAACCACTAAATAATAATAATAATCATAAAGAAGTGCAAAGGGATAAGGACACCTTGTAGAACCTGTCTTTGCACTGTGACCACTACCCAAATAACAAGCAGCAGAGACTCTAGAAAGATAATGGTCTGGCTGAGCGCACCCAGTTCAAGACCCCGGTCCCACCTGATGTGGAGAAGCTTCACGAGTGGTGAAGCAGCGCTTCAAGTGTCTCTTTCTCCCCCTCTCTAGCTCCCTTTTTCTCTCTCAATTTCTATCTCTACCAAAATAAAATGAAATAAAACAGTAAGATAATGATCTAAAGTAAATCTTTTTTTTCCCCCCTCCTCCAGGGTTATTGCTGGGGCTCTGAATCCACTGCTCCTGGAGGCTATTTTTTCCCTTTTGTTGCCCTTGTTTTTATTGTTGTTGTGTTATTGTTATTGCTGTCATTGTTGTTGGATAGGACAGAGAGAAATCGAGAGGGGGTGGGAAGACAGAGAAGGGGAGAGAACGATACCTGCAGACCTGCTTCACTACTTGTGAAGCGACCCCCCCTACAGATGGGGAGCTGGGGGCTCGAACCAGGATCCTTACGCCGGTCCTTGAGCTTTGCGCCATGTGCACTTAACCCGTTGTGCTACTGCCCAGCTCCCAATTTAATCTATTTTTAATAATAATGCTGTTTCTGTAAATACTCAAATAGGGTTGTGATTTAAGAAATGGCAGCATTCTCAAGCTGAAAGAGAAAAGTTATTAATATTTGGTTCATCTGAGGGACAAGGAGGGGAAAACACCACTCCTGAAACCTGGATGACTCACTTCAACCCAAAGCCGGGTAGTGTTGAGCTCTGATCAGAGCCTCAAAGTCCACTACAGTGCTCTACTTTTACTTATTAAAGGATTTTAACTCGCCGATTCTCTTCTACTTAAAGTACTTAGTTGACTGGATTCTAAAACCTCTCTCGTAAGGACTTGTAAACGTAAGCACAGGCACTCTTCCCTTCAGAGGGGCCTCTCCACACACACAGGAAGCTCTTAGATGGTGACCAAGACCTGGTCTACAGTAACTTATCAGAGTTAGTTAACAAAACAGAAAATATGGACAAACAGGTAATTACTGCAGAGCTAAATTATTTCTTAAATGGCTGAAAATATCTTAAAATTCCAAGTGACTAAGCACTTTCACACTGCACGTAAATTTTCCCATGGTTGCTAACAGAGTCATCATAGAAAGGGTAGGCTATCCAAGCCTAAACTTCTCTCCACTAGACACTCTTAATGGAAATTATCTAAGTTCTTGAGTGAAGTAGCAGTCTTAAAACCTAAGGAAAACATTTATGAATTATTCCTGGTCTCTGCTTCAACTCTGTAACCACTTAGCTGAGAACATCTGTGGTAAATGGATCTTCGAGAGTGACAATCTGGTTTTCAGAAGAATCCTCAACTCCTCCTAGTAAATCAGTTCTAAGGACATGTAAGAAGTGGTGCTGTGTATACAAAAAAAATAATAAAACCTGGTTTTAAGTCTATTTTAATTTGCATGAAAAATAATTCTATTCAGGGCAGCTAATCTGTTGTACAAGTCTTCTGTGCTAGCAAAACAAATTCAAAAAGACTGAGGTATGCAGGATAAACTACTGGGGAAAGGCAAGCGGTGTGGCGGGGAGAACAAATGGATTCTTCCCTACCTCTCCTTATCCTGATATTCTGGCCACTGCTGCCCTGCAAGCCCAACTCGGAGCTCTTAGTGTAGACAGTGGGGGCCGACTCACCCTCTAATGTGGCCAGCTAGCCTTCACCTACCAGGTACTCACCGAGTTAGGGTAGTTCAAGTAGCAGATCTGACAAGGCATATCCTGTGCTGATGACCTTGTGTTCATCTGGCGTGTTCGAGACTTTTTACTTGGATTAATTACATGACACTCAGCAAAGAGCTTCTCCAGGTTTCCATCAAAGTACCTGCATCATTTAAACAGAAAGGTGAGGGCCCAGCAAGAGCACAGTCAGAGCTCTCCAAATCCCGACTGTTCTAGAGGAAAGGCAATGAACTGAATCAGAACACATCAAGATCATGAACGTGGGGAGTGAGAGAAAGTGAGTTGTTCAGAGGAGATGACTCGTAGCAAACAGATATGTGCATCAAAGTTTTGCTGCTACTTTAAATAAAAAACTTTTTATTCTGAGAAGTCAGTCTGTCAGTATTTAGAAACTACTAAAACTTAACAGAAGTCATGTTATCTTTAGTGGCATCTTAAGAAGAGCAATGAGACTGTTATGGGGTAGGTTATATTCTATAAAAATATTTCACTTTATTAGTACTATTTTAGTTCTAACAGGTAAGATAAATTAGCAAGAAAAATCACCTGTAAAACAATCATTCAAAAAATAAATGTCTCACATTCTACAGAATAGACTTGCTTCCTGAAACACTCTTTTGAAATACTTTAATTCATTAGAGAAGGGGGGAAATGAAGAAGCATTTACATCAACCTACTTACTAATTTTTGTTCTGTCAATCTTTACTAGCTTTTCATAAAATATGTATCTAGGGAGTCAGGCAGCAGGTTAAGTGCACGTGGTGCAAAGCACAAGGACCGGCGTAAGGATCCTGGTTCGAGCCCCCGGGTCCCCACCTGCAGGGGAGTCGCTTCACGGGCGGTGAAGCAGGTCTGCAGGTGTCTGTCTTTCTCTCCCCTCTCTGTCTTCCCCTCCTCTCTCCATTTCTCTCTGTCCTATCCAACGACGACATTAATAACCACAACAAGGGCAGCAAAGGGGAAAATAAATATTTAAAAAATGTATCTAAATACACAGTGTTGGGTGGGAAAGACAGCATATTGGTTATGCAAGGAGACTCTCCTGCCTGAAGCTCCGAATGTCCAGGTTCAAACGATAAGGTAGAGCTGAGTAGGGCTCTGGGAAAATACATCGGTAACAGAGAGTTTAACATCCAGGATAGCAAATACAAGCTACTTAACAGAAGATACAACAAATGCTTAGCAAGACTCACGCATAAATCACACATGAACTTTTATATGGGACACATGGAAATGATGTCATGTTCTCTCTTGCACTTTTTTATAAAAGACTTATTTATTTATTTATTTTCCCTTTTGTTGCCCTAGTTCCTCTCTAGCACTTTTTAACGTTCTGTCTTTCTTGCTTGTTTTCTCATCAGCCTTATCATATACACCCCAAGGTTCTTTAATTTGGTGTTTGTGTTCACAGACTCTTGTTATAGCCTCTGTCTGCTACCAAATGACCTGCATTTCTCTGAAGGACAACTACCAGATGGTTTTGCTCAGCTGTGCAATATAAACAAGTGAGACCCAAAAAGGGAGAATAAACCACTGCTAGGACTGTGCAAACTACGGCTGGGGAGGGAGAATAAACCACAGCTAGGACTGTGCAAACTACGGCTGGGGAGGGAGAATAAACTACAGCTAGGACTGTGCAAACTACGGCTGGGGAGGGAGAATAAACCACAGCTGGGACTGTGCAAACTACGGCTGGGGAGGGAGAATAAACCACAGCTGGGACTGTGCAAACTACGGCTGGGGAGGGAGAATAAACTACAGCTAGGACTGTGCAAACTAAGGCTGGGGAGGGAGAATAAACCACAGCTGGGACTGTGCAAACTACGGCTGGGGAGGGCTGTAGGAGAGCACAGAGCTGTGGTGGTGGGTCTGGTGTGGAGCTATTCCCCTGTAGTCTTATGACCTTGCAAGCTAATATTAAATCACTAATAAAAGTATGTGCGCGCGTGCGCGCGCGCACACACACGCGTACACACACACACACACACACACACACACACACACACACACACACAGAGACCAGACCCCTTGTGCTATCTTAATATTATAAAGGGAAAAGCAACAGATAACAAAATTTTTCAATCGGAATTAATATAACCAGCAAAATATATTAATACAGAAAGTAGTCAGCTTATAAGCCTTCAATGTTCACTCTTTAAGCTTTAGAAAGGCTTTATTGGCCGGTCTATCTATCTATCTATCTATCTATTTATTGGGGGGTACCAGAATATTGTTCAACTCTGGCCTGGGGTAGAGCCAGGGACTGAAGCTGGGAGCTCGGGCCCTCAGGCATGGCACCCAGTCTCTGCATATCTATCTACCCAGCTGTAACCTTCAATTTCTTTTTTTTTTAATCATTTATTTTCCCTTTTGTTGTCCTTGTTGTTTTATTGTTGTTGTTGATAATGTCGCCGTTGTTGGACAGGACAGAGAGAAATGGAGAGAAGAGGGGAAGACAGAGGGGGAGAGAAAGACAGACACCTGCAGACCTGCTTCACCGCCTGTGAAGCGACTCCCTTGCAGGTAGGGAGCCGGGGGCTCGAACCGGGATCCTTGCGCTGGTCCTTGTTCTTTGCACCATGTGAGCTCAACTTGCTGCGCTACCGCCCAACCCCCTTCAATTTCTTTTTAAGGAGTAGCTGCTGGGTAACTTCTCAAAGATAACTGACAGTCAGTCATGAGTCTGACTTCCTTTGCTTTTTTAAGGTGTGTCTCTTCACCTCAGCATATACTGAAATAAGGTGAAATCTTGATCCATTCTAGAAGGCATCAAAGAACTTTGAACTACTGACTGTGAAAAGAATAAAACTGTGAGGACCTACTCACTTGCAGCCCAGATGGACAGTGGAGGACACTTTGAACTCAGGATGCCCTGGCTCTTTCTGTTTCTAGAAAGCTCATCTTTAGAAACAAAAAACCTACTCATCTGCTTATAAACTGATCCTCACTTAAATCAATATCCAGCAGGGACGCAGTCTAAAGGAGCCCGGAGAGACTTCTCACTGTGCCCAACGGCGCCCTCTCGTGTCCCCGTTATTCTCTAAGCTTTGGACCAGCGGTCGTCCAGCTCCAGGACACCGGCAGCGTTCCCTCTGGTGGCCAACACCACCACTCACAGGCGGCAGAGCGTCCCCAGAAGTATCACGCAACCAAAGGTTCGGTACTTGCCGCACATCAAATCTAGAAACAAAAGTTTGTGTGACAGAACTTTGCGGAGTGAGAGGGAGGGTGTGTGTGTGTGTGTGTGTGTGTGTGTGTGTGTGTGTGTGTGTGTGTGTGTAGGGGGGAACTAGACTTCATCAATAACAAGCAGAACAATTCAACAAGGGCAACAAAAGGGAATAAATATTTTAAAAAATCTTTAAAAAATGCTTTAATCTGAAAAACTACCATTCAGATATGACACGACAGCACCACCAACAAAAACAGTGATGATGAGCAGCAACGGCCAATAACCAGCCGCCAGGAGCAGTGGGTTTGTAGTGACTGCACGGGGCCCCAGAGACAGACAGCCCAGGGGGCGGAGGGGCCGGCAGAAGGGATGGAGGGAGGGTGGGAGAGAGGGAGGGTAGGAAGGAGGGAGAGAGGGAGGGAGGATGGGTGGGTGAGAGGGAGGGAGGTTGGGTGGGTGGGTGAGAGGGAGGGAGGTTGGGTGGGTGGGTGGGAGGCAGGCAGGCAGGCAGGCAGGCAGGCAGGCAGGCAACATGCTGGGGTCAGGAGGCAGACAGCTCAGGCAGCAGAGCACACACTTGGCCATGTGCCGTGCTCTGCCTGGGCCAGAAGAGCCAAGTAGGCAAGCAGCCCCACAGAAATAATCCCAGTGGTGGAAGGGAGGGAGGGAGGGAGGGAGGGAGGGAGGGAATGAAGGAATCAGACTCTGGGTGGTTTTTTTTTGTTTGTTTTTTCCTCCAGGGTTATCGCTGGGGCTCGGTGCCTGCACCATGAATCCACCGCTCCTGGAGGCCATTTTTCCATTGTTGTTGTTGAATAGGACAGAGAGAAATGGAGAGAGGAGGGGAAGATAGAGGGGGAGAAAAAGACCTGCTTCACCCCGATTGTGAAGCGAGCCCCCCTGCAGGTGGGGAGCCGGGGGCTCGAACTGGGATCCTTATTTGGTCCCTGTGCTTCACACCATGTGCGCTTAACCGCTGTCCCATCGCCTGGCCCCCAGACTCTGGTTTTACTTGTATTCATTACATAACCTGTTTGCAATGGATTCTGCGATGGTTATATGGAACAGTCTGGAATCTGATTTATCTCTACTAAATATAAAAAATAAAATATTGAAACCTATTATTAACTCAATACACTTGAGTGTCACTATGTCTCATAACTGATCTGTTTTAGTTGAATCTTGGGGAGTCTTTCTTGATTTTCATTTTATATAATGTTTTCAGTAATGGCATCATTTGCACACTATTTTTTTTTCCTGAGAAAAACTGTTGATAAAGCCTATTTTTAAGTAATCCCTCTGAATTTATCATTAAGGTCCCCCCCCCCTTCAAGTATTTTATTTATTTCCTAGTGGGAGAAATACCAAGAGAGAAAGATCAGAGTCCTGCTCAGCTCTGGCTGATGGTGGTGCTGGGGACTGAACCCAGGACCTTAGAGCCTCAGGCTTTCGGGTCTTCTGCAGAGCCAGTGTGCTGTCTCTGACCCCTAGGTCCCTTGTTTTCAGCTGGCGCACACAGCAGGCTCGAGTCCAGCACTGCAACTAGAGGCCATCCTGGTTTGTAAGTTTTCTTCTAGCACGCCGCTTCAGACCCCGAGCGCCGCCCAGGCTGCTAGTTTGTCCTGCGTTCGCCGCGTCCTTCCTCTGTTCCTCCTTCCCTCTTTCCCATCTTTTCCCCACAGTGCGTGTTGTAGTGTTTCCACCGTCAGCGCGGTTCAAATTCTGCAGTATTGAAACTTGTCCCTTCGTTCTTTCCTTAGCTGTAAGACTCCTTTTCGACTTACTCTGCTCTTCTCAGCCCCATCGTGATCCCTCACAGGAAGTCTGTGTTGAACGCCTTCCAAAGAAGCTTTTCCCCTTTCTCTAGTTAGTGTGTTTGAATCAAGGGCTGCTAGGTGAAGGGACCCGGGTGGACTCTTACCTCCCCACACTGTTGACCGGGTCACTGCACCCAAGTTCTTCATCTGCTCGCTCTCATGCTCCTGCCTACGTGGGCAGCTCGGGGAGCTGGTCGCGGCTCCTTGGCTAGTAATGCTCTTTTCTCTCCCTTGCTGGTCCGCTCCCTCCTCTCCCGCAATCTCAGCTTATCCTTTTGGGGAACCCTCCAGTGTGCACACGGCAGCAGAGGGCTCTTCCTTCACTTCAAGTCTCCAAAGGAAAAGGCACCTCTGCCGTGAAGTGGGCCTCTCAGGCAGGATGGGGTCTCAGGCCAAGCACACCCCCCCGTCTCACTAGGCTGTCTGCTGTTCAGTGCTCACAGAAGCACAGTCAAGTGCTTAATCAGCCACATGCCACGCTATCTAGATCTTAATTTCTTACTTTACCGAACTTCTGGTTCAGCAAAATACAAAACAGCGTGAATTACATTTCAAGGCAAGAGCAGTGATGGACTGAAACCTCTGTGGGGAAGGAAGGCATTTTTTTAACATTCCAAATACGGTGTTGGCGGCCATTCCAATACTGAGCTTTACCGCTTATTAGTGTGGCCGCCACATTAAAAGTCACAAGAGTTGCAGACTTCATAGACGGTCTCTATCAAAGAAACACTTGTTTTTACACCAGAATCAGAAAAGTAAATTGTTGAGATGAGTGTACTCACTATCCTTAGGTGCAGAGTTCAATCTTAGTTACAGAGTTCTAATGCTCCCGCTACACGTCTCTCATCAAAGACAGCTACAAGGACGAAGCAGGACACCGCGCGTCACAGACCCAACCATAAACAAATGATTTGTGCACATGACTTGCTTCCACACTCCCAGCGGCTGCTCCGGAGAGCCAGGCTGCACCACTGTCTGGTACAATGCTTCTGTCATCCCACTATCTGCCTGTGATAGTAGTGCTTTCTGTCCACCTGCCAGGAAGGTATATTTAAACAAAACGTCACAGGAGCAAAGGACAGCCTGCGTGCATCTAAATGAGGATGACTTCTGAAAAGCAAACTACAGCAAGCAAGTGTTCGCACCAGGAGAGGGGCTCCAGCAGCATCTGCATGCAGACTCAGAGTCCCCGATGCTCCCGCTTCAAGAGGGGGAGAACAGGGCCGAGGGAAGTGCTACTCACTCAGGGCTCAAGCCAGCAGTGCTCTCTTCTGAGGAATGAAGTAGCAGTTCTCTTCCAAGGTCATTTACAACCCCGTGAAACTGTTCAAAAGCTGTGATTATGTTAGTGTGAGGTTCTGAGGCAGAATGCACATTTTCATAAACATTGAAACAGTCACTATAGCAGCAGCCAGTTATGCAAAGTGGTCTTCACACCTGAGGCTCCCAGGGTGAACCCCCAGTACCACAAGCTAGAGCTGGGCACTGTTCTGGGAGACAGCTTGCCAGGCTCGGCGTGCACTTCAGCACGGACACGGCCCAGGGCTCAAACCACCGGCACACGGGAGCACCAGACCACTAGAGGAAGCAGCCCTGGGCTCACTAGAGTGACGCAGCGCTGTGGTGTCTCCAACTCTCTATCCCTAACTCTCCGCACTAAATGGGGAGATTCAGTCCTGGAAAAGCAGAACTGGACACACACATGACTTCAGTGCCAGGGGGAGGGAGAATCACTGCATTTTTGGTAATTTTGAGAGTGATTAAAATTAGAATATAAGCTAAATGAAGCGCAGAGTTCCAGAAAATGAGAACTGTCTAGGGATGTATGGATAGGACATCTTTGGTGCTAACGCCTTATTATGAAAAAAATAACTATAATGGACTGCCCAGCTTCTTCCCACACCAAGATCCTTAGTTCCATCTGCTCTATTCTGACCTTTAGGTTCCTGATTATTAAACAAATTGTTCTGCTTTATATCTTTTTTAAATTTTTTATATTTATTTTCCCTTTTGTTGCCCTTTTTATCGCTGTCATGGTTGTAATTGTTGTTGTTATTGATGATGTTGTTGGATAGGACAGAGAGAAATGGAGAGAGGAGGGGAAGACAGAGGGGGAGAGAAAGACAGACACCTGCAGGCCTGCTTCACCGCCTGTGAAGGGACTCCCCGCAGGCGGGAGCCGGGGGCTCAAACCAGGATCTTTAAGCTGGTCCTTGCACTTCATGCCATGTGCACTTAACCTGTGCTACCGCCCAACTCCCTCTGCTTTATATCTTATTCCTTTTCAGCCACCAAGTTCCAGACAACCTCACCAATATGTCCTGGAGCCCCACCTCCCCAGAGCCCTGCCCCACTAGGGACAGACAGACACAGGCTGGGGGTGTAGATCCACCTGCCAACACCCATGTCCAGGGGAGAAGCAATGACAGAAGCCAGAACTCCCACCTGCTGCTCCCCCATAAAGAGTTTGGGTCCCTGCTCCCAGAGGGACAAAGACCAGGGAAGCTTCCAACAGGGGTGGACAAGGAGCTCTGGTGGTGCGAATCATACGGACTTGTACCTGTTATCTTGCAATCTTGTTCATTGTTATTAGATCACTGGGGGGGGGGGTGTCTATGGAGGGCTTAGAGAAATATACAAAAATTTACTTGGAGAAAGAAAAACTTGGGGCTGGGATGACCAAGGAGGCTCTGGGTCTGAACACCAACATCACACTGAAGGCCAAGGACAGAGCCAGTGTGTCTCTCCCTGTCTCCCTCTGATACAGAATAAAAAACTGGGGACAGAAGGTGGCGCACCTGGCTAAGCGCTCACATCACAGAGTGCAGGGACCCTGGGGTTCGAGCCCCCAGGGAAAGCTCCACAAGTGGTGAAGCAGGGCTGCAGGTGTCTTTCTCCCTCCCCTTTCCATTTCTCTCTGTCTGAAAGGAAGGAAGGGAGGGAGGGAGGGAGGGGGGGAGGGGGGGGAGGGGGGAGGGGGGGAGGGAGGGAGGGAGGGAGGGAGGGAGGGGAGAAAAGAGAGAAAGAAATCACAGAACAGAAGACTGGGTGAGCTGGTCACCCAGCAGCACGTACGCCCACAAGGCTCCCGCTTTGGCCTCTGGCACTATGCTAAAACTACACAAAGTCTGGGGTCTTGATGCTACTCTTAAAAACTACATTTAGTGCACATTTAATATCAATGTATTATATGAGATTTATACTGAATTAGCACACTGATCCAGTCTTTTTTTTTAAGGATTTTATTTATTTATTCATGAGAAATGATAGGAGGAGAGAGAAAGAACCAGACATCACTCTGGTCCATGTGCTGCCGGGGATAGAACTCAGGACCTCATGCTCGAGAGTCCAAAGCTTTATCCACTGTGCCACCTTCCGGACCACGCTGATCCAGTTTTTGATAACAGAATACTACTTGAGATAAGATCCCCCTCACTAGAGGAAACTGGCCTAATAAAAACAGCAAGGTAGCAAAACTTCTCGGCTTGCCACTGAGAAGCCAAAGACCACTTGCCATGGAAGCGCCGTGGTACGGCTTCCAGATGCGGCACAGAGCTCACTTCCCTGCTATTTAAGCTTCCTGTCGTCTGTTCCGACCTGTATGGGGCTCGGCATGGACCAGCACACAGGTCTTGTGCGCTGAGGCCCGCGTGAGACCCGCCGCACGCGCACTCCCGGCCCGGCCCGGCTCTGTGGGTGCCTGGGTGCTGGAGGCTGCAGCGAGCAGTGCGTCAGGGAGGGAGAGGTGCGCTCTGCTTCCGAGCTTTCCCGGCCGGCCGCGGACAGCAAGTGCACTGAGCAGCTGCCGCAGTGGGCCTGGCGAAGACGCACCTGGGCTGGGCTCAGTGAGATCCTCGTGGACACGCAGGAAGCCTTGCTTTCTCCCCAAGGGCCCCTACCTCCGTTTATTGTTTACTGCAGAAAAAGCAGCAAGCAGGAAGCCCTGAGCACTGAGCTCCCACACAACACACAGTCAAGCCACTTTCAAACTTCCTGAATGACTCTGCTAGAGTTTCTGTGGGCTCCTGGGTTTTGCATGCACACAGCTGACCTCAACACCGCTCCACACCTGCTCTGTGTCATGACCCCAAACTACCCTCCGGACGCTGAGCACATCGCCAACGGCGGCTGTCAGGTCTCGGCTTTCTTTTGTGCCACCAAGGTCACTGCTAGGGTTTGGCGCCTACGTTACAAACCCAGCACTCCTGGAGGCCATTTTTCTTTTCTTTCTGTTTGTTCTTTAATTTTGATGGGACAAGGAGAAATTGAGAAGGGAGCAGGGATAGAGAGGGAAAGAAAAAGGCATCTACAGCTCTGCTTCACTGCTCATAAAGGCTCCACCTGCAGGAGGGGACCGGGGGCTTGAACCCAGGTCCCTGCCTCTGTGTGTGCTCAATCTGGCGCACCACAGCCTGCTCCTCCAGTTATCCAAGTCTTAAATCCCAGTTCGGCATGCACCGCAGCCTTTCCCCAACCTACTGTGTCTCCTGCCTCCCATTAGCTGTTTCCACTCTCAGTCAAGCCAGAAGTCCCCGTGCCTGCACTGCCAGCTGTCCTGGCAGAACCAGGGAGGTGTGCGGCAGAGGGAACAAGCCCGCTCCCCATGCTCCTCCCGCAGAAGCAGGAGACACAACAACAGCATCGCGGCAACCAGGCTCCTGCTGCCGTTTCTATGAGTCACCGAACATCCTGCATGTCCCTGAAAGACAGCTGCTGAGAGGCTTCCTTCCTCTGTGCAATATAAGGAACTGAAACATCGGAAGTCGAAAAAAAGGGGCCTGGTGGTGGCCCACCTGGGTGAGCACAAGTATCACAAAGTCGAAGAAAAAGAAGGAAGCAGACTGCTGCTAAGACTTCCTAAAAACTGGTGGAGGCACCGAACTGTGCTGGCAGCTGTACTTGTAGGACCACTCACTGTAATCTTCAAGTCAGGAATAAGCCACTAATAAAAAGGAACACCAGGAAATACAAGGTAGTGTGCCGGTAGACATCCGTCTGTCCTCACCTCTAACACCTGCTGACTCCTTAACACCCCTGTACATGCTATCAACTAAGTTTAAGACTTTATCAAGACATAACTCCGGAAGAAAAGATGTCATCAACGGGAGTAAGGCTACTAAAGCCAGTCGGGAAAGAGGGGACACGGAACCTTGGTGGGGACGTGGCGTGGCACGGCACTACAGCCTGTGATCTTACAGTCTTGCAGCCCACTATTTACCACAAGTGACAAAACAAATGTAGCTCCAACCCAGAGCCCCTGGGCATGAAAGACACAGTGAATGAACTTCCAGGGAGAGCACTTAAGGCAGGCGCAGCCTCCACAGGAATCACGCTGACGCAATCAGAAGACTCCAGACCAGAGCAAGAGCAGGAACAGAACTAGACAACATGGGGGAGCTCTGCCCGGGCTCCACAGAAAAGGCAGCACACACAACGGATATGGGGGAGGGGTGCTCACAGAACTAAGAGCCAGGAGTCTCCAAAAGCTAAGGCAAGAACCACAGACAGCAGACAGAATACCCAAATGTTTAAGGGGGGGGGAAAAATACTAGAAGGTACACCATTATTAGATCATCAAAACACAATGATAAAAAAAAAATAGTAGGGGGGGGTGGCACAGTGGATAAGCACTGGGCTCTCAAGCATGAGGTCCTGAGTTCAATCCCTGGCAGCACATGTGCCAGAGCGATGTCTGGTTCCTTCTCTCCTACCTTTCTAATAAATAAATAATAGAAATAAAAATTTTCTAATAAAAATAGAAAGACCTTTAAAAAAAATAGTGGGGCTGCAGCTGTGAGTGGAATAGTGGATGGAGTGCTGGGCTTCAAACACAAGGTCTGAGCTCACCTGCCAGCACTGCAAGTGCCACACTGATGCTCAGTTTCACATCCTCGCCCCCGGCCCCACTACTGAATGAACTTTAAACACGAAGCCAAACAGCTCGCCAGCTTTGCCAAGTATGGCCACACCATGCTGGAGGAAGGCACTGCTGCGCTGTCTGTCTTGTTCTGTCAGGAGAGTTGTCCCACAGCAGTGAAGCCCTGAGACAGGCGCGCATGCAACATGGGGGAGAGATTTATGTAGCGTACAAACGCACCCCAGTCAGGTCACATGGTGCTTCTTGGCAGAAATGCCAGAGCTGAAGAAAATGTAAAAACTAGGGAGTCGGGCTGTAGCGCAGCGGGTTAAGCGCAGGTGGCACAAAGTGCAAAGACCAGCATAAGGATCCCGGTTCAAGCCCCCGGCTCCCCACCTGCAGGGGAGTCGCTTCACAGGCGGTGAAGCAGGTCTGCAGGTGTCTGTCTTTCTCTCCCCCTCTCTGTCTTCCCCTCCTCTCTCCATTTCTCTCTGTCCTATCCAACATCAATAACACCAATAACTACAACAATAAAACAACAAGGGCAACAAAAGGGAATAAATAAATAAATAAATTTTTTAAAAAAAGAAAAAGAAAATGTAAAAACTAACAGCCAGTAAATACTTTAATCTGAGAGTAGGCAGTAGCAAGCAGGTTAAGCGCAGGTGGTACAAAGCCCAAGGACCAGCATAAGGATCCCAGTTCAAGCCCCCGGTTCTCCACCTGCAGGGGAGTCGCTTCACAGGTGGTGAAGCAGGTCTGCAGATGTCTTTCTCTCCCCGTCTTCCCCTTCTCTCTCCATTTCTCTGTCCTATCCAACAACGAACTCAACAACAACTATAACAATTAAACAACAAGGGCAACAAAAGGGAATAAATAAATAAATATTTAAAAAATCTTTAGAGCCCCCACACCTATGGACATCTAATCTTTGACAAAGGGGCCCAGACTATTAAGTGGAGAAAGCAGAGTCTCTTCAACAAATGCTGTTGGAATAAATGGGTTGAAACATGCAGAAGAATGAAACTGAACCGCTGTATTTCACCAAATACAAAAGTAAATTCCAAGTGGATCAAGGACTTGGATGTTAGACCACAAACTATCAGATACTTAGAGGAAAATATTGGCAGAACTCTTTTCCGCATAAATTTCAAAGACATCTTCAATGAAACAAATCCAATTACAAGGAAGACTAAGGCCAAGTATAAACCTATGGGACTACATCAAATTAAAAAGCTTCTTCACAGCAAAAGAAACCACTACCCAAACCAAGAGACCCCCTCACAGAATGGGAGAAGATCCTTACATGCCATACATCAGACAAGAGTTTAATAACCAACATATATAAAGAGCTCGCCAAACTCAACAATAAGACAATAAATAACCCCATCCAAAAATGGGGGGAGGACTTGGACAGAATATTCACCACAGAAGAGATCCAAAAGGCCGAGAAACACATGAAAAAATGCTCCAAGTCTCTGATTGTCAGAGAAATGTAAATAAAGACAACAACGAGATACCACTTCACTCCTGTGAGAATGTCATACATCAGAAAAGGTAACAGCAGCAAATGCTGGAGAGGGTGTGGGGTCAAAGGAACCCTCCTGCACTGCTGGTGGGAATGTCAATGGGTCCAACCTCTGTGGAGAACAGTCTGGAGAACTCTCAGAAGGCTAGAAATGGACCTACCCTATGATCCTGCAATTCCTCTCCTGGGGATATATCCTAAGGAACCCAACACACCCATCCAAAAAGATCTGTGTACACCTATGTTCTTGGCAGCACAATGTGTAATAGCCAAAACCTGGAAGCAACCCAGGTGTCCAACAGCAGATGAGTGGCTGAGCAAGTTGTGGTCTATATACACAATGGAATACTACTCAGCTGTAAAAATGGTGACTTCACCGTTTTCACCCGATCTTGGATGGACCTTGAAAAATTCATGTTAAGTGAAATCAGTCAGAAACAGAAGGATGAATATGGGATGATCTCACTCTCAGGCAGAAGTTGAAAAACAAGATCAGAAGAAGAAGAAAAAAAAAAAGTAGAACCTGAACTGGAATTGGCGTACCGCACCAAAGTAAAAGACTCTGGGGTGGGTGGGTGGGGAGAATACAGGTCCAAGAAGGATTCAGACCTAGCGGGGGTTGTATTGTTATATGGGAAACTGGGGAATGTTATGCATGTACAAACTATTGTACTTACTGTTGAATGTAAAACATTAATTCCCTAATTTAAAAAAATTAAAAAAAGAAAAAAAAACTTTAAAAAATAATCTGAAAAACTACCATTCAGATATGATAGAAAAAATACTCTCCCAAATAAACAAAAATCAGTGCTGTCACCAGCTCTGCCCTGCAAATATGCTGAGGAGGATTATTCATGTTAAAAGAAAGAGGAAGCCCTTGAGGGTGGTAATGAACAGTGACACAGAAAGAGAGCCGAGACACCCAAAGGCAAAGAGAAGACCAGACAGAATCCGCTCGGTCAAAGGAAGCGGAGTGGGCACGAGCATGCGAGAGAATGTCTCAGATACAGAAAGGTGCTGACGATCCTTACTGATCAAGACGAAGACCTGGACTAGGGACACAGACAAGACAAGACCTGAGTAACCAGAGGAAACAGCTCAAGTGAAAAGGCAGCCAGGGATTTACTGGTGGTGGGAAGACCCAGCAAAATGTAAAAGCCAACAGCAAAAGACAGAGTGGTAGTTAAGGAACCCCATGCGCTACCAAGCACACCAGTGAAAGCAGTCAGACAAGGACAGCCGGAGGACTTGGTCAAGGGTCTAGGCACAGCAGCATGACGGCCACTGGACAGAAGACACAGACCAGATGTGAAAGGCCAGAAGAAGACACAGCGAATCAATAATGCAGAAAAGGGACTTGAACTGATAGCCTCACCTAATAAAATACTTTCAGCCAAAGGAAGGCTCCAAGAGACAAAGACAGGCACCATATAACAATCAAGGGATTACAGGGAGGGAGACAGGACATTATACAAAAGGTTTCCAGGGCAGAGACTCTAAGGTCCTAGGTTCAACCCCCAACAGCACGTGGGGAGCCACTGGTGAGCAGCGGTCTGGCAGGCAGATAGACAGACAGACAGACAGACAGACAGAGTGGTCTGGGAGATGGCAGAGTGGCTAAAGCACTGGACTCTCAAGCATGAAGTCTCAAGTTCAATTCCTGGTAGCATATGTACCAAAATGATACCTGGTTCTTTCTCCTTCTCCTATCTTTCAAATCAATAAATATTTTTTTAATAAATTAATTAATTAAAAAAAATAAACGTTCAGCAAAAAGGCATAATCGGTAACGATTGGTGTGTCTAAGGGAGGCTCTGACAGCAACACAGGATAGCAGCAGAGCTCAGCACACTATTCACTGATACTTACAGTTCATCCAGACAGATTTTACAAGAGATTCAGGATTTTCCTTTACAAATAGTGACTGACTGATGCGATGAACAGACAGACATTTCACCCCGAAATAAATGAATGTGCATTCCTCTCAGGTGTGCCTGGAACACTCTCCTGGACAGAACACGTTGGGACATGAAACAAGCTTCAGTGAGTATATCAAGACTCCAACAGTAACAGACAGCTTTTCCAAACACAAGGACACGCAGCCAGCTCATCCAAAGCTCTCAGCGTGCAGACACTAGACATGCTCCTGAGTGACTACGTACTGGACAGAAAGCAAGCAGTGCAGAAGTAACCACCTCCAACCCAACGGAAACGAAGAGGTGACTGACTACCAAGTCACGCAGGAGGCAGCAAAGACAGTATCAAGAGGCAAGTCTATACCAACAGACCATTAGTAAGCAGAAAAATATCTCAGGTAAACAATTTACATCTACAAGGAGCTAGAAAAGAACTGGCAAGTCAGTAGAGGAACATATAAACACCAGCAGGAATAAATACAAATCACAAAGCGGACACAAAGGATCGACCAAGAGAAGAGCAAGCTCACGGAATGGATAAGCAAAACAGCAAGTCTCGGGGGCTGGGCAGTGGTGTACCCAGTCAAGTGAACACATTACTATGCACAAGGATCTGGGTTCAAGCCCCCACTCTCCATCTGCTGGTGGTCTGCTTCACAAGCCAGACCAAGTGACTTCGCAGGCTGTTTGTGGGCAGTTATCCGCCCCACAGCCCAGTCTAGAGAAATGGAGAAAGATTTTAGACTCTCACAACCTTCCAAGACTAAGGGAGATGGAGGTAGAAGAGATAGGATGGACATAGCCTGAACAGATTAATCACAAGTACAGAAATGGAAAAAAAGAGAAAAGTAGACAAAAGTCTCCCTAAGAAGGGGGAGCAGAGGGGGCCAGGCAGTGGCGCACTCGGTTAAGCACACACAGCACTAAGCACAAGGATCTGTGCAAGGATCCCGGTTCAAGTCCCTGGCTTCCCACCTATGAGAGAGAGAGAGAGACGCCGACTTCATAAGCGATGAGGCAGGTGTCTCTGTCTTTCCTTCTCTGTCTCCCCTCCTCTTTCAATTTCTGTCTGTCCTGTCCAGTAAAATGCGAAAAAAAAGCCACCAGGAGCAGTGGATTCATAGCGCCGGCAATGAGCCCCAGCAACAACCCTGGAGGATAAATGACGCTGGAAACAGAAGCCCGAGAAATGGATGAAGTCATCCAAACTTTCAAGCGCTCTCAAATGCTCTCAAAAACATAGAGGGAGGAATGTTACCCAGCAAACTTTACAAAGCCAGAAGTATTCTGATTCCAGGGGCAGGCTGGATAGTGTGCACCTGGTTGGGCGCACGTTATAATGTGCAAGGACTCAGGTTCAAGGCCCTGGCCCCAGCATGCAGAGGAGAAGCCTCTCCAGTGTCAAGCAGGGCTGCAAGTCTCCCTCTCTCTCTATCTCCTCCTTCCCTCTCAATTTCTGTCTGTATGCAACAAATACACCTAAAATGTTTTAAGTATCCCGATTTCAAAATTGGATAAAGATGGTTTAGTGTACAGGACAAGAATAATCAGCCAGTGGTACACCCAGTAAGACAACACACGTGGCTATGGGGTTCAAGCCTCCAGCCCCAACCGGCGTGGCAGGGAAGCTTCTCGTGGAGGGGCAGTGCTGCTGGGTGCCTCTTCCCCCACGCCCCCATCAGTACAGAAAGGAAATGGGGAAGATGGCTTCCAGGAACAGAGCGGTAATCCAGGCACCAAGCCCCAGCGGTAACCCTGGTGGTGAGGGGGAGAAAGGACTCGGCACAGCAAGAGAATCGTTCATCATGATCAAGTGGAATTCACTTCAGGGAGGTTCAACACAGGCAAGTCAAGTACACAACACACTAGCATCAGCAAAAGGGACAATGACAGATCACATGACCAGAACACACTGGAAAAGCATTTGGCATGACCCAACACCCACTTAGGGTAAACTCAACAAATTAGGAGTAGAAGGAACGGACATCAACAGTCAAGGAAACACAATAAACCCGTGTTCCATAATGGAAATCTTCCACAAAAACGAGGAAAAAAGAGTATCCACTCTCCTCGCTAATGTTAAACATAGCTACAGAACTTCAAGCCAGGTTAGTTAGGCAAGAAAAAGATAGTGAAAATTCAAACTGGAAGAAAAAAAAACCGTCTCTACTGCAGATGCCATAGTAAGCTACCTAGAGAATCTAAAGGTGTCACCAGAAACGACCAGAGAAGAGGGCTAGGGGACAGCTCTGCGGGTACAGTACAAGGAGCTGGGTTCAAGTCCCCAGCCACCGCGTGAGAAAGCTCCTCCCTGTGGAGCTCCCAGGAGGGGGAGAGCAGCACTGTGACCCAAAGGCCACTAGGAACACAGGTCTCCTGCAGGGGGCAAAGGAGGGATTAACAAGGCCAGTAAAATGGCGAGATACACAATCAGCACACAGGAATCTGTTGCATTTCTATATACAATGAATTAGAGAAGGAAAGGGAGGGGAGGGGAGGGGAGGGGAGGGGAGGGGGGGACGGACTTGATAAAGGAGGCTAAGGACCCACACACTGAATAACCAGAAGACACAGACATGGGAAGCGTCCCAAGCACATGGACTGGGAAAAGAAGTGCTGAGCTGCAGCCAGACGTTCACCTGTCTCCTCGACTACCAAGCACAAGGACCCAGGTTCAAGCCCCCAGTGCCCACCTGTGGGGGAAAGCTTCACGAGCGTGAAGCAGGGCTGTCTCTCTACCTTGCTCTCCCTCTCAATTTCTGTTCTATCAAATAAAAAAATAAATAAAAATTTTAAAATGATTTAAGAAAAACCACAGGGGGGGCACAGCTCAATAAAAAATGTTTAGAAAGCGCCCCCTCTCGTGAAAAGGGAAGCAAAGACAGACTCGCACCAGGCACGCACAACCCCAGGATGGCAGGGGCGGCGGCGCAGCACTGGGTCCAGTGTGGGTGCTACCAGCACCTCAAGTTCCTGGCCCTCGGGTGCAGAGCAAGCTTCATAAGGGGACTGCGGATGTCTCTCTATCTCCCCCTTCCTGTTTCTCTGAAGAGAAAAACCTAGAAACAACTGGCTCCTCAGGAATCATGTCACATGCAAGGAGGGGACGCTGAGAAAGACGGCGTGAACGTGAAGAGTCTCACACAGGCGCACAGGCAGTGGACGCTAGGCCGAACACGTATCAGTGCCACAGAGGGAGAGACTGTTGGCGGGACCCGGAACAGTCGTCTCAGAAGCTACGGTAGGGATCCGAAGGACAGCTGCTGAGGAGAGAGGCGTGCCCAGCGCAGGCCACCAACAATATGGTTCTAGAAGTGATTCCGGGAGCTGAGTGGCACAGTTGTCACTGTGTCAGACAAAGGAAACCTGCAAGCCTGAGGTCGTGAATCTGGTGACCACCTTGAAGTTCTGTACCAGTTGAGTGGAGCAGAGAGAGAGAGAGATGGTGCCAGAAGGGCAGACAGAAGAAGCCGGCACTTGAAGTTTGTGGGATTTTTTTTTTTTTGCCTCCAGGGTTATTGCCTGCACTACAAATCCACTGCTCCTGGAGGCCATTTTTCCCATTTTTGTTGCCCTTGTTGCAGTCATTATTGATGTCGTTGTTGGAGAGAAATGGAGAGAGGAGGGGAAGACAGAGAGGGGGAGAGAAAGACAGACACCTGCAGACCTGCTTCACCGCCTGGGAAGCGACTTGACCCCCCCTGCAGGTGGGGAGCCGGGGCTCGAACCGGGATCCTTACGATGTCCCTTGAACTTTGTGCACCACATGCGCTTAACCCGCTACACTACTGCCCAGCGACCGGCCTGAAGCGTCTTGACTGTCATCAAAAGGGAAGAACAGCTCACTTTCTCCTCGCCATTTGGCGGAGTCGGGGCTGGGCGGAGCGAGGTGTGGAAGAGGGCTGGGCGGGCGGAGAGGACGTGCAGCTTCCCAAGCTGCAGGAGTGCCTGCTGGCCGCAGTGCCGTCACGTGGCCCTTCCTGGCACAGTGAGCAGTGGTCCGCATTCCAGCAACAGCAGCGGTGGTTCCCATGAAATAGTTTTGACACTGGGCTTTGGCCCTTTTTCTGGCTAGGTAGTCTTCACTGGCTAATTCTCTATCTCCACTGTCTTACTGTCTGTCTACAACTAAAAATCCTGACTGACAGAGTACCAGGAAAAATGGAGAATGTTCCAAGATACATAAAAGAAGAGATAATGAAAGCCACACGCCACAGAATTATGATATAATCTAAATGCAGATGGAAAGACTGGTTTTGAAGCAGAACAGACAGGTGAGTAAAACAGCAAATAGAAAATGGCAGAAGCCAACAGGTACAATGATTCCTTCTCCACCAAAATGTATTATTTTAAATATTTATTTATTTATTTTCCCTTTTGTTGCCCTTTTTTTTTTTTTATTATTGTTGTAGTTATTGATGTTGTCCTTGTTGGATAGGACAGAGACAAATGGAGAGAGGAGGGGAAGACAGAGGGGGAGAGAAAGACAGACACCTGCAGACCTGCTTCACCGCCTGTGAAGCGACTCCCCTGCAGGTGGGAAGCCGGGGGCTCGAACCGGGATCCTTAAGCCAGTCCTTGTGCTTCATGCCACGTGCGCTTAACCCGCTGCGCTACTCCCCAAAATGTATTCTTAGGAAGAACAAAGCACACTATTTTCAAGGTCAGGATAAATCCGGTTAAACTGAGAACTCAAAGTCTGGGGTCAGTGAGGTACTTAGCACACTCTACTGTCCTCACTCCACCATGAGCTGCTCCCTCTCTGAAGGACCACAGTTTGCTCATGAGTGGGATGAAAAGAGCAAACTGTGTGTGTGTGTGGTACTCACACACCCCACGATTAAGTGATTGTTTAACTTAAAAACTGCATTCAGGGGGCCAGGTGGTGGCGCACCTGCTCGAGCACACACACTGCTGTGCACAAGGACCCGGATTTAAGCCCCTGGGCCCTACCTGCAGGGGGAAAGCTTCGCGGGAGAAGCAGGGCTGCGGGTGTCTCTCTCCCTCTCTATCCCCCCCTCCCTCTCAATTGTTGGCTGTCTCTATCCAGTAAAGAAAATAATTTTTTTTAATTGCATTCAGTAGTGTCAACAGTATGTTACAAGACAAAATTCAGAATGGAGAGATATTTAAATTCTAAGCCTACAATGCTTGAAGAGTGTCTGGTGTAAAAAAGGAAAAGTCGGGAGTCGGGCTGTGGCGCAGCGGGTTAAGCACAGGTTCAGGCCCCCGGCTCCCCACCTGCAGGGGGGTCAAGTCGCTTCACAGGCGGTGAAGCAAGTCTGCAGGGATCTGTCTTTCTCTCCCCCTCTCTGTCTTCCCCTCTTCTCTCCATTTCTCTCTGTCCTGTCCAACAACGACAACATCCATGATGACTACAACAATAAAACAGCAAGGGCAACAAATGGGAATACATAAATAATAAAAAATATATAAAAAAAAAAAAAAAAGAGAAAAAGAGAAAAAGTCCTTTCCCTAAAGGAGGTGTCACAAGGCTGAAGACAAACATTACCGGAATCAAGAAACATCACGGGCTTCCTAACAGGTGATGAGGGCGGGTGTGTGTGGCGTGCGCGCCCGCGCGTGTGAGAGACTGACCCTGCAGGCACTACATGGTCTGTTCTAAGAACACGCTGTCTTGTTCTCATGCTTCCAGGGAGGGTTATCGCCGGGGCTCGGTGCCTGCACTATGAATCCACTGCTCCTGAATGCCATTTTTCCCATTTTGTTGCCCTTGTTGTTGTTGTTGGATAGGACAGAGAGAAATGGAGAGAGGAGGGGGAGACAGAGGGGGTGAAGAAGAAAGACACCTGCAGACCTGCTTCACCACTTGTGAAGCAACCCCCTTGCAGGTGGAGAGCTGGCAGTTCAAACCAGGATCCTTGTGACAGTCCTTGCGCTTTGTGCCATGTGCGCTTAACCTGCTGCACTACTGCCCGAACCCCCTACTCCTGAGAACACAGGTTTTGGTACACAGTTGAGTCTGAGTGCTGACTCTTGGTTTGCAAGACTGAGATTACTATATTAAGCTGTAAACCTTAGTTTCCAAATCAATTAAGTGGGTGATGATTTCTGACTCCATAAAGCCATAAGGAGAACAGATGCTTAGCACACGGGGCCTGATAACTGACGGCCGTTGCTGTTGTTATGCACCAACACTGAGTGCGCAGTGTGAGAAGCCGGGTGTATTTAACACCTGTTTACAAACTGCCCTCAGATTTAAAATCAAAGAGGAAATAGATTCCATTTATTTTCTATAGTATTTAGGTTTTCAGTATTACTTTTTTTAATCAGGATCGCTAATTTTAGAGTGACAAGCTACCACCTTCCACTGTAGCAAATGCTCCAACTATCCCATCTGGGAAGAAAAAGGGGTGAGAGTGGCACTAACAGCCACTCACTCATCCCAGTAACTTCATATTAAGTTTCCTCACGGGGGGACGAGGAAAGAGACTCTACTGGAAAGCGAGACTCACTAAACCAGAGGACCAGTGCAAACGCTTTTGATATGCCTGAGCTAAGTTTAAAGATCCAGGAGAAAGAAATGTCCAAGTAATTAAAAGGTCTTTCTTTCTTTATTAGAGAGAGAAGCAGAGCACCAGAGTTCTCGCCAGTGCGGAGGGGCCAGGCTCAAACCCGGATTACCCACGCAGCAGAGTGAGTGCACTCTGCCCAGAAGCTATTCTGACAGCACTGTAAAAGATCCTGTGGGTTCAACAGCCGCACTGCGTGCTGATTCGTTTTTCTGGTGGGTTCTCGGTCCTCCGGGTCATACACGTATACTGAAGCAGAGCCGTGGCCGTGTCACTCCCAGTAAGCTAAGCAACACGATGCCCGTGTCCCCTCAATCACCGCAAACTCCGCAGGCCAGGAACGCAGGCCGTTAAAGCAGACACTGCTCGTACATCCAGTGGTCCGAGGACTGGCATGTGGACAATCCCTTGTCTGCATCTCATAAAGCCGCCACGGCTTTCAACGTTACCTGAGTCAGGTTGGCAGTGCACTTCCTTACCTTTCCATCAGCTTCTCTTTGTCCCAATTGAAGTGGCTAAGGAGTATTCTTGTGATAGTTGCTGGATTCTAAAGAAAAGGGAAAAAAAGCATCTTAAGGCAAGAGTACTCCACTGACAGTCAGTGAAATTCTAGGTTGCATTTAAGTTTCTAAAAGGCCCCACCCAAATTTCCTTATTCTTCCAACACATACAAAAATTACGTATAGCATCAGGACCAGAAGGGGGCCGGGCGGTGGTGCACCTGCTAAGTACATGTCACCATGCTTAAGGATCCAAGTTCAGGCCCCTAGTCCCCACCTGCAAGGAGAAAGCGTCACATATGGTAAAGCAGGGCTGCAGATCTCTGTCTCTCTCTCTCTGTCTCTCTCTCTCGCCCTCCTTCTCTATGCCCCTTCCCTCTCAACTTGTCTCACCAAATAAAAGTTAAAAAATAATCAAGGCTGTTGATTCATATGTCAGAATTCTATGGAATTCTATATCCGAATTTATAATAAGCCAAAAAGAAATTAAGTTGAAAGAAAATACTACTTAAATGAGAAACTAATTAAAATGAACCAGTTTTGTCACAAAGGTTTAACAGACTCACAGTTTACACCATTAAACAGTAAAGTATCTAATGCCTTCTATAAAGTAAAAACTGAGAATATCTAAGAGAATGACAGACATCTGCGCTGTGCAGTAATGTAGAGAATAGTGCCGCCTGCTGTTTCGTTGCTAGGAGGAAGGTCAGTGTCCTGAGCTAAGGTCGCCCTTCCAGGCAGGGCGGCCACACGCACGTCCACTGCCCCAGGTAGTGAGCTCCCTCCCCGCCCTCCCTCTGCAGGTACAAAGTCGAGAGGCCCAAGACTCAGGTCTCCAGGCCCACCCCAAAACTCAGGAGGTGGCAGCAACAGAAGAGGTGCAACTCAAACAGACAGTTTTGTTTGGGCAGCATGTCACCAAAGCTCTCTGGGCCAAAGACACCTAGTATGTGAATTACCCACTTGGTTTAAAAAAAAAAAGAAAAGAAAAAAGTAAACCTAGGCAGAAAGGTCATGGGGAAAAAAATCAACTACTGTCCTGAAAAGCACACACACACCCCCCAAAAAGGCCAACAGTGACCCTCAGCCACCACTCCTGCCCACGGCCTGCCAGCCCGTCCTGCTGTCCTGTCCATCCCTTACTCCCTAAAAGCACCTTTATCTTACACAGGGCTGCAGACACTCCGTGGTGTACGGGCGGCCACACCCACACAGGACACGCTAACCGCACCACATTCACTTGCACAGGACACAGTCATGTCTGCCTCCCCCACAAGTGTGACGATTCAAATGCTTCAGAGACGGACGGTGACTTCAACGGCAGCGGTTATTTCTTGAACCACACGCAGATACGGGCGGCTAGGGAACCGTCTGCTGGTGGCACACGCACATGTGCTCTCGGCCACCAGCAAGAGCCTGCTGGTCGGGGGTGGGGGTCCATGCGGCGATGCCTCCCTAGGCCTATCATCTCCAAGTTCCAACAGTGGTCACAGCAACAGGCCCCCAGCCACTGGGCCCCCAAAACACAAAGTGCAGTTAAGACACGGCCTGGGCTCTGCCCCACAGGGGTGATTGTCTGGGTCAGGGACTCGGGGACTGGGAAGGCCAGACCGTTGTTCCCACATCTCGCCAGCTCACCCCATATATGTTTTAAATAAAGCCACGCTAGAAACAAGGGCCAGGGCCTCACACACGTGTGAATCTCGAGCTGAACCCCTGGCCCGACTTTTATTTTAATTTATTGTGTGCTCAGAGGAGGTGGGAGAGTGCCAAAGCATCTAACTGCTCGGCCATCTCCTGCCCGACACTCTCGTGTAGGGGCCAGAGCTCAATCACGAGTTTCTCCGAGAAGGACATCGCTGTCCTTCCCCCCCAAAGCAGATTCCGGAGCCCGTCTGGTTCAGCACGGCTGAAGGGAAAGGCGTCACAGACACTCCCTCTCCCTCCAGCCAGCACCAGCCAGGAGTCTCCAGGCCGCAGAGAAGCCAGGACACCACCACACCAAGCGAGAGTCAGAAAGGGTGCGGGAGGCCCTGGGCACTCGATCTTCATCCATGCCTTTCACCTCCAAGTGTGACAGGCACTCAAGCTGAGAGAGGCTTTCCTGGTGGGAGCCAGAGCACGAAGGAAGTCGCAAAATGGGGGGGAGCAGCAGGTCGCTGGCTTGCCTCTAGCTGTGTGGACATAAGGCGCTGCCCAAGTCTGAGCCGGCCTAGGTGGGCATGGGAGGTGGCGAGAGTGTTGGGCAGGAGATGGCCGAGCAGGCCTAGGTGGGCGCAGGAGGTGGCGAGAGAGTGTTGGGCAGGAGATGGCCGGGCAGGCCTAGGTGGGCGCGGGAGGTGGCGAGAGTGTGTCGGGCAGGAGATGGCCGGGCAGGCCTAGGTGGGCGCGGGAGGTGCCGACGAGGCAGGGCTAACGCTGGGGACAACTAGAGGCTCTGATCTGAGTGGGCTGGACACAGCCTCAGAGCAGGGTACCCAGAGTATCCACAGCTCGAGGCCCGGTCTCCCAGTTCTCAAGGGAGAAGACCAGAGATGCTGACTCTAGGGTGACTTCAGATGCCAGGGCAGAGCAGCTCGGTGCCTTGACGCTGTGGGGGCCACCTCCTCCCCTCTGGTATTTGGTAACAACAGGAAAGATACTGGTAGAACCACTGAGGTTTCTTCCGACAGTTGTTAAAGGCACCGTGGTTCCATGGTTTAAGAACCCAGAGGCCAACGCCATGGCCGAGTGTGTAACCTCCAGGTGTGAGACCCTGGGTTTTCGACCTCTGGCGTGTGGGAGACCGACAGAGACAGAACTGGGGATATGCATGGTGGGGCCGCAGCCAGCGTGACCCCCCCCAACCCCATAGAGACTGGGGCAGGGCTCATGAAGCCTCCCCAGTGCTGAAGCCCGGCCTAGCCACTGTACCCTGCTCTGACTAGACTATCTCCTGCCCCAACAGCGCTTGACTTTCATTAGAGGCCACATGCAATGCCAGGAGCAGAACCCTGGGCCTCACATAGGCAAGTCCTATGTTCTACCCAGAGTTAACTCCCAGTCAGACAATTGCCCCCCAACCCCCACCACCAAAAAAAAAAGTACTTAAAACTAGAAGAAAAGGTGAATAGAAACCAATGGGGGGGGGAGGGGTTAGACAGCATAATGGTTATGTATAGAGACTCTCATGCCCGAGGCTTCAAAGTCCCCGGTTCAATCCCCCTGCACCACCATAAACCAGATCTGAGGAGTGCTCTGGTAAAAAAAAAAAAAAGAAAGAAAAAGAAACCAAGGAGGCGGAGCTACGAGCAGCAGATCGCTTCCTCTCCTCTCCTCTCCTCTCCCGGATCAACTAGGAATACCAAAGGAGACCACCCGGACCGAAACAAGACAGGACTAGAATGACCACAGGAACCCAGTAAATCACCCGTGAGTACAAACACACATGGCTGGTGACAGAGAGGAGAGAGGGGCCTAAGGAGAGATTAAGTGGCTGCTAACAGTTCAACAGTTTATCAGTGGAGACACCACCTCCAGTCTGCTCCACCAACAAGGGGACAGCTGACGGGAGGAGAGGACTCCCCAGAGACTCACCAAGTGCAACTCTGAGTCTCCATTGCTACTACCCTCAGAATCTGGAGCAGCAACAGGGAGGGACACCAGGGGACAGAGATCTAACCGGGAAACTCAGGAGAAGACCTATACCTCGGTGGCATAGCTGAGGGGCTGTGAAAGTCTCTTTGCATAACCACTGGATTATCTCTGCCACACCCTGCTTTATCTCTTGGTCAGGAGTCAGTGATTAAGCCAAGAAGCCTATTGATTGTTTAAAAGCCCTCAGGCTCCCATAGCCTACAGGGAAGAAAAAAAAAAAGAGGCTTTTACACCACTGAGCTCCAACTAGGGATTGAAAAAACTGTTAACATATATAAAATGGTTAAAACAACAAGAAAAAATATTGGAGACTCGAACCAGGACAAGAGTCCAGCTAAAAGTCCTCCAGAGGGTGAAGCACAAAACAACGAGTTCAACATCCAAACATTAGCTAAGGAAATAATAACAGGAGTGAGTAAAGAATTTGAAAAAATTGTAATCAGAAATGCAGGAACAACAAATGAGAAAATGGAAGAAAATTCTAATTACCTCATGGTTATTAGAGAGCTGAAAGCTGAAATCGCTGAGCTAAGAATGCAACTAGCTGAACAAGCTAAAACAGTATCAGAGAAGGGCAACAAAATAGATGAACTCCAGAAAGCAGTAGAGGGCAGAGAGAATAGAATCTATGAGGCTGAAAACAGAATTAGCAAGATTGAGGATGAATTAGAGACAACTAAAAAAGAAGTAAGAGATCTCAAAAAGAGATTAAGAGATGCTGAAAACAACAACAGAGTCCTATGGGATGACTTCAAAAAAACAATATACGCATTATTGGCTTACCAGAGGAAGAAAGAGAAGGGGAGGAAGAAAGCATTCTCCAGGCCATAATAGCTGAAAATTTCACTAGTCTAGACAACACCAAAGACATAAAGATTCAAGAAGCCCAGAGGGTCCCAAACAGAATTAACCCAGACCTAAAGACACCAAGACATGTCATACTTAGATTGGAAAGGAATAAGGATAAAGAAAGGATTCTCAAGGCTGCAAGAGAAAAACAAAGAGTCACCTACAAAGGAAAACCCATAAGATTAGCAGCAGATTTCTCCATACAAACACTACAGGCCAGAAGAGAATGGCAAGATATCTATCGAGTGCTCAATGAGAAAGGCTTTCAGCCAAGAATACTATATCCTGCTAGACTGTCATTCAGACTAGATGGAAGCATCAAAACCTTCTCAGACAAGCAACAGTTGAAGGAAGCAACCATCACCAAGCCTGCCCTGAAAGAAGTTCTGAAAGGTCTCCTATAAACAACCAGACCACCACAAATAGGACATATATCAAAACACTCTAAAACTCTACAAGAATGGCGTTAAAATATCTTCAATCTTTGATATCAATAAATGTCAATGGCCTGAATTCACCTATTAAAAGACACAGAGCAGGAAGATGGATCAGAAAACACAATCCAACAATATGCTGTCTACAGGAAACTCACCTAACTCAACAAGACAAACACAGACTTAAAGTGAAAGGATGGAAAACTATCATACAAGCCAATGGTCCACACAAAAGGGCAGGAACAGCTATTCTCATATCTGACATGATAGACTTTAAAATAGATAAGATTAAAAAAGATAGGAATGGACACTACTTAATGCTCAGAGGATCAGTCAATCAAGAGGACTTAACAATTATTAATATCTATGCACCCAATGAGAAACCATCTAAATACATCAAACTTCTACTGAAAGAGCTACAGCAATATATTAACAGTAACACAATCATAGTAGGGGACTTCAACACCCCACTATCTCAACTTGACAGATCATCCAGGAAGAAAATCAGTAAAGACATAAGGGAGCTAAATGAAGAGATAGATAAACTAGAACTATTGGACATTTTCAGAGTCATTCATCCCAAGAAACTGGAATACACATTTTACTCAAATCCACATGGATCATTCTCAAGGATAGACCATACGTTAGGCCACAAAGACAGCATCAGCCTATTCAAGAGCACTGAAATCATCCCAAGCATCTTCTCAGACCACAGTGGAATTAAACTAACACTTAACAATCAACAAAAGATTAGTAACAGTGCCAAAATGTGGAAGCTCAACAGTACACTTCTTAACAACTTCTGGGTCAAAGAGGAAATCAAGGAAGAAATCAAAATGTTTCGAGAGTTCAATGAAAATGAAGACACAAGCTATCAAAATATTTGGGACACAGCTAAAGCAGTTCTAAGAGGGAAGTTCATAGCTATACAAGCACACATTAGGAAACAAGAAAAGGCACAAATAAACAGCCTGATTGCACATCTTAAAGACCTAGAAGAACAACAAAGGAATCCTAAAGCAACCAGAAGGACAGAAATTACTAAAGTTAGGGCAGAAATCAATAACATTGAGAATAGGAAAACCATACAAAAGATCAATGAAAGTAAATGTTGGTTCTTCGAAAGAGTAAACAAAATCGACAAACCTTTAGCCAGACTCACAAAACAAAAAAGGGAGAAGACCCAAATAAATCGGATAGTAAATGAAAGAGGAGATATCACAACAGACACTGCAGAAATTCAACATATCATGCGAGGCTTCTATGAACAACTATATGCCACCAAACTAGAGAACCTGGAAGAAATGGACGATTTCCTAGATACCTACCAACTTCCAAAACTAAGTAAAGAGGAAGTGGATAACATGAGCAGGCCCATCACAGCTAATGAAATTGAAACAGTTATCAAAAATCTTCCCAAAAATAAAAGTCCTGGACCAGATGGTTTTACAAATGAATTCTACAAAACTTTCAAAGAAGAACTAATACCTCTACTTTTAAAAGTCTTCCAGAAGATTGAAGACACTGGAATACTCCCTGCCAGCTTCTATGAAGCCAACATCACCCTGATACCAAAAGCAGACAGGGACACAACCAAAAAAGAAAACTACAGACCAATATCTCTGATGAACATAGATGCGAAAATATTGAACAAAATTCTAGCCAACCGGATACAGCAGTATATCAAAAAGATTGTTCATCATGAGCAAGTGGGGTTTATCCCAGGCATGCAAGGTTGGTTTAATATACGTAAATCAATCAATGTGATCCACCACATCAACAAAAGCAAGACCAAAAACCACATGGTCATATCAATAGATGCAGAGAAAGCCTTTGACAAAATACAACATCCCTTTATGATCAAAACACTACAAAAAATGGGAATAGATGGAAAATTCCTGAAGATAGTGGAGTCTATATATAGTAAACCTACAGCCAACATCATACTCAATGGTGAAAAACTGGAAGCATTTCCACTCAGATCAGGTACTAGACAGGGCTGCCCACTATCACCATTACTATTCAACATAGTGTTGGAAGTTCTTGCCATAGCAATCAGGCAGGAGCAAGGAATTAAAGGCATACAGATTGGAAGAGAAGAAGTCAAACTCTCCTTATTTGCAGATGACATGATAGTATACATGGAAAAACCTAAGGAATCCAGCAGGAAGCTTTTGGAAATCATCAGGTAATACAGTAATGTGTCAGGCTATAAAATTAACATTCAAAAGTCAGTGGCATTCCTCTATGCAAACACTAAGTTAGAAGAAATTGAAATCCAGAAATCAGTTCCTTTTTCTATAGCAACAAAAACAATAAAATATCTAGGAGTAAACCTAACCAAAGAAGTGAAAGACTTGTATACTGAAAATTATGAGTCACTACTCAAAGAAATTGAAAAAGACACAAAGAAGTGGAAAGATATTCCATGTTCATGGGTTGGCAGAATTAACATCATCAAAATGAATATATTACCCAGAACCATCTACAAATTTAATGCTATCCCCATCAAGATCCCAAGCACATTTTTTAGGAGAACAGAACAAATGCTACAAATGTTTATCTGGAACCAGAAAAGACCTAGAATTGCCAAAACAATCTTGAGAAAAAAGAACAGAACCGGAGGCATCACACTGCCAGATCTCAAACTGTATTATAGGGCCATTGTCATCAAAACTTCTTGGTACTGGAACATGAACAGACACACTGACCAGTGTAATAGAATTGAGAGCCCAGAAATGAGGCCCCACACGTATGGACATCTAATCTTTGACAAAGGGGCCCAGACTATTATATGGGGAAAGCAGAGTCTCTTCAACAAATGGTGTTGGAAACAATGGGTTGAAACATGCAGAAGAATGAAACTGAACCACTGTATTTCACCAAATACAAAAGTAAATTCCAAGTGGATCAAGGACTTGGATGTTAGACCAGAAACTATCAGATACTTAGAGGAAAATATTGGAAGAACTTTTTTCCGCATAAATTTTAAAGACATTTTCAATGAAACGAATCCAATTACAAGGAAGACTAAGGCAAGTATAAACCTATGGGACTACATCAAATTAAAAAGCTTCTTCACAGCAAAAGAAACCACTACCCAAATCAAGAGACCCCTCACAGAATGGGAGAAGATCTTTACATGCCATACATCTGATATAACCAACATATATAAAGAGCTTGCCAGACTCAACAACAAGACAACAAATAACCCCATCCAAAAATGGGGGGAGGACTTGGACAGAATATTCACCACAGAAGAGATCCAAAAGGCCGAGAAACACATGAAAAAATGCTCCAAGTCTCTGATTGTCAGAGAAATGCAAATCAAGACAACAATGAGATATCACTCCACTCCTGTGAGAATGTCACACATCAGAAAAGGTAACAGCAGCAAATGCTGGAGAGGGTGTGGGGTCAAAGGAACCCTCCTGCACTGCTGGTGGGAATGTCAATGGGTCCAGCCTCTGTGGAGAACAGATTTGAGAACTCTCAGAAGGCTAGAAATGGACCTACCCTATGATCCTGCACGGTTCCAGTGATCAATTCTACCAGTCACTTAGGTAACCTCAAAAGACAATTCGCATCACCTCCGGCAGAAAACAGGAGGGAACACTTCCCTGTTCCTGGTTGAAGACCTGCACCACCCTGGTCACAAAAAAGAAGTAGGAATGGTCAACAGAGTGCTAGGGAATCAAAGCTGGCAATATGTTAAGTAAGGATGATCGTGCCACACTGAAAGGTTAGTCCCATGCCCAGGCTGACGAAACACCAACGCAGAAAGCCAGCCCTGGCTAACTGGCCAGAAAAGAAAGCAAGGCAAGACGCGATAAGGAGAGGCAGCTGAGCAAAGTCCACACTCTGTGCTAATGAAAACACCCCACAAATTAGGAGTCGAAAGCTAGCTCCCTCAACCTGGTGTTCTAGTAAAAAAAGAAAAAAAGGGGGAGTTGGGTGGTAGCGCACCGGGTTACGCTCAGGTGGCGCAAAACGCAAGGACCGGCCTAAGGATCCCGGTTCGAGCCCCCGACCCCCACCTACAGGGGAGTCGCTTCACAGGCGGTGAAGCAGGTCTGCAGGTGTCTGTCTTTCTCTCCCCCTCTGTCTTCCCCTCCTCTCTCCATTTCTCTCTGTCCTATCCAACAACGACAACAATAACTATAACAATGAAACAAGGGCAACAAAAGGGAATAAATGAAGGAATATTTAAAAAGACAATGTCATACAGCAGTTACATAATGTGTGCAGCTAAGCCGTGCATAAGGTGCGTGTGTGCGGAGACGTGCGGCTACGACGCGACTCCCTCCTGTATCTACAAACTCGGCCCCAATCAGATCCCAGTAGGGTTTGGGGTAGATGTCAACAAAGCAGTTTTAAACGACACTAAGAGAGCCAGCATAGCTTTTAAAGAGCAATGTCTGGGGCCAGGCAGCGGCGCGCCTGGTTAAGTACACGCACGACAGTGCTCGAGGAGCCCGGCCGCAGAGGGGAAGCTTCCCAAGCGTGAAGCAGAGCTGCAGGCGTCTCTGCCCTCTACCCCGCCCTCAGTTTCTCTCTTTCCCATCAAATATCAGAAAACACAAAAGGTTCTAAAAAGAAAAGAATACCACCTGATTTCAAAACTTACCGCTGCACCAGAAGACAAAGCCGGCCCTGCAAATACAGGACACTTTCCACCCGAGTCCCCAAGCTCTAGAGCAGAGCAGAGACTGGGGCCCGCTCTTTCCAGCAAAGCACTAGGATCACTAGTGCAAAACTTCTGTCTACACCTCAGACTTAATAGCAAGTCTGAGACTATAAAAATATGGGGAGATGTTGTGATTTGGGGCTAGGTGACTAGTTCCTGATGTGGTTACCGCATATGGGGGTCAGCTAGAAGAAAACGGACCCATTAAAGACAGCGGAAAGGCCTGCTGCACACGGAGGCAAAGGGCTTGCCAATTATGTTCCGACAGAGAATCTGTATGGAGAATGTGCTGGTGCTTTATTTTATTTTATTTTTATTTATTTATTTTCCCTTTTGTTGCCCTTTTGTTGTTGTTGTAGTTACTATTGTTGTTACTGATGTCGTCGTTGTTGGATAGGACAGAGAGAAATCGAGAGAGAAGGGGAAGAGAAAGACAGACACCTGCAGACCTGCTTCACCGCCTGTGAAGCGACTCCCCTGCAGGTGGGGGGCTGGGGACTCCAACAGGGATCCTTGCGCCAGCTTTGTTTTTTTTAATATCTCTTGAAATCTTAACAACAAAAGGCCAATTTAAAAAACAGACTACAGATGTGCAAGCAACACTTCACCACAGACAGACAGGGACCCACCTCTATAAACAAGTGGGTTCTGACAAGGGGCATACACACCGAGTGGAGGAGTGCCTTTTGAGACAAGGGCGAGGGAGCGGGGAGGCATGCGGGGAACGACGCTGGACCTCTACAGATCGCTGTGCGAAGATCAACTACAAAGGGCCAGAGACACGGAAGTTAGACCAGGAACCACAAAACACACAGAACACTGGCAGAGGGAGTCAGGCAGGAGCGCAGCGGGTTAAGCGCACGTGGCGCAAAGCGCAAGGACCGGCATAAAGATCCCGGTTGGAGCCCCCGATTCCCACCTGCAGGGGAGTCGCTTCACAGGCGGTGAAGCAGGTCTGCAGGTGTCTTTCTCTCCCCCTCCTCTCTCCATTTCTCTCTGTCCTATCCAACAACGATGACAAAAATAACTACAACAACAATAAAAAAGCAACAAGGGCAAATAATTAAAAAAAAAAAAAAAAAACACTTGATGGCGAATGCTTTGGAAAGGCCTTTGAAGAATCACGCCCAACAGCAAGGAAAGCAGAACCAAACAACGGGTCCACTACAGAAGGCTGCAGAGCTCTTGGCCAGTCCCAGGAAGCATCACCCACCAAAGCAGAGACAGCTGCTGAGTGCGGAGCGGGGAAGCTCTTTACAGCCAGCCAGATACATCAGACGGGCAGCAACCGAAACACAGAGAGCGCACAAAACTCAGAAAGAAAGAAGGGGGGGGGACGACAAAAACCCAGCATTAAAAAATGTGAAAGGACATGAGCGGAACTTGCACTGAAGAAGAGATCCAGACGGCCAACAGATGCGGGAAAATGCTCAGCACTTCCCTCTACTGGGGAAAAGCAAATAGACAAGTGCTCAGACCCCGGCCCCTCCCGCAGGGAGCTGGAGGCTTCACCAGTGAGGGAGCCGTGCTGGGGAGTCTTTCTCCTCCTCTGTCTTCCCCTCTCTTCGATTTCTGTCTCTATCCAATAATTAAATTAATGACATTTAAAAAAAGTTAAATAAGAGGGGCCAGGTGATGGTGCACCTTATTAGCCGCACACACTACATTTATACTACAGTGCGCAAGGACCTGGGTTCAAGCCCCTGATCACCACCTACAGGGAGAAAGCTTCACGAGAGGCAAAGTAGAGCTGCAGGTGTCAGTTTCTCTCCCTCTCTTCTCGATTCCTCTACCCAATAATAAATACATAAATAAATTGTAAAGATTATAGAGAAGACGCTGCTGAGAACGGGGCACTTGGATTTGTCCTTCAGAGACAGGCACTTGGTGAACTTCCTTCCAGTGAACTGTGACGGCCAACAAGTACTCAAAGCAGCATCATTTACATTCTTGCAGGTGAGCTGAGAAAGGTGAAATGGGGGGTGGGGCCCGCCCGGTGGGGCCCGCCCAGCTAAGCACACATCACCGTGTGCAAAGACCCGGGTTTGAGCACCCAATCCCCACATGCGGGGGGACGCTTTAGAAACACTGAAGCAGGGATGCAGGTGTCTGTCTCTCCCTCTCTTATCTCCCCCTCCTCTCTCAATATCTCTCTGTCCTGGACAATAAAATAGACAGGGAGGGAGAGAGGGAGAAGTGAGAAAAGAAAAAAAAAACCCTCTGTGGACTCACAGATGGGAGGGAGCGAGGGAGGGCTTCACACAGACAGCGAAGCCGATCAGGAGGACTTGAGCACCGCGAGGAGCCCAGAAGACCTGTGCTTGTGAAGACTCTCCTCTGATAATGTGCGGTTGGAGTCTGGCCACAAGAGAGCAGAGTCCACCTCTGGGTGCTGCCAAAACCAGCAACCAGTCGAGTGAGAAAGCCGCCCAGCACCTGCCTCTTCAGCCCGTCCCCACCGCTGCTTCCAAAACCCGGAATCTCACAGCTTCTCTGCTTTGAAGCTCTGAGGCAACGGCTCTGCTCTGGCTACATGTCGCCAGCTCCCGAGGAGCAGGAGAAATACCGAGCGCACTCGGACCTAAGCCCGAGACTCCTCCTCTGAGGCCGCGGTGAGAGGACGGGCCGCCAGCTCCCGCTCCCCACGGGCCGCAGCCTCGGCTCCCAAGTGAGCAGGGCCTCTCGGCAATACCGCGCTCTTTCTCAGCTTTCCTCCGATCGCCCAGGCTGTCCTGTGTTTAGAGTGGGTCTGCGACTAGAAACTGGCCCAGCTGGGCCTTGAGCCAGCGCACCCGTCACCTGAGCTGTCAAAACCGGCACGCCGGCCACACAGCGCAGCGCAGCACAGCGCACGCAGCAGCAGAACGAGGGAGAGAACGGGCTCCGGCACGGGTCCGGGAGAGCAGCGGTGCACGGCGCTCGGCGGTGCGTGCCCATCTCCGGGCAGAACCCAGCAAGCCGCTGGCTGGCGTTCAGAGGATGGGTGCTGAGGGCCGCGGCGTGGAGACAAAGCCGACAATTGCTACTAGAGGAGAAGGAGAGCGAGACGTGTTAGTGGTGGTGAGTGGGAAAGGCGGCCTCTCTGGGCGCTTCCGCCGTGCAGCGGCAGATCCACTCCGCGAGCCTGAAGGCAGACTGCAGACGTCATCAGGGCCACGGCGGGGAAGCTGAGTCACAGACACGTGCCTGCAACATGCCAGCCGGCCAGGGACAGGCTGGCACCAGAAACCATTCTCAGGGTGCCGGGCGGTGGCGCCGCGGGTTAAGTGCACATGATGCCAAGTGCGAGGACCAGTGTAAGGATCCCGGTTCGAGCCCCCGGCTCCCCACCTGCAGGGGGGTCACTTCGCAGGCGGTGAAGCAGGTCTGCAGGTGTCTGTCTTTCTCTCCCCCCCTCTGTTTTCCCCTCCTCTCTCCATGTCTCTCTGTCCTGTCCAACAACAGCAACAACAACAACATTGGCAACCAAATGGAAAAAATGGCCTCCAGGCGCAGTGGATTCGTAACCCCAGCAATAACCCTGGAGGCAAAAAGAAAGAAAAAGAAGCAATCCTCAGTGGCAGCAGTCACCCAGAGGCTCAGAGGGAGGGCAGGCAGGAAGTAGAAATCCTCAACACAGGAGAGCAAGCCTTCCAGATGACCTTGACACTGGATTACTGTTCTCAGGGAGACCCAGAACACTGGACATCAGGCCTGTTCAAATAGCGGGGATAATTCCAACACACTGTCTAGACTGTTACTGAATGATATTATAACCACAAAACCAACCGCTGTTCAATGGTGACTTGAAAAAATCAAGCTATGAGAAAATTCAGAAGCAGGGGCCGGCAGTAGCGCAGCGGACTGAGTGCACATGGCATGAAGCACAAGATCCTGCATAAGGATCCTGGTTCAAGCCCTGGGATTCCCACCTGTAGGGGGGTCATTTCAAAAGCGGTGGAGCAGGTCTGCATGTGTCTGTCTCAGGTCCGTGCCCCCGGCAAACACACTGGGGAAGGAACAGAGCTGGTGTCTCTCACCCCATCTACAGGAGGGAACAGAGACAGAGACAGAGCTGGTGTCTCTCACCCCGTCTACAGGAGGGAACAGACACAGAGACAGAGCTGGTGTCTCTCACCCCGTCTACAGGAGGGAACAGACAGAGACAGAGCTGGTGTCTCTCACCCTGTCTACAGGAGGGAACAGACACAGAGACAGAGCTGGTGTCTCTCACCCCGTCTACAGAAGGGAACAGACACAGAGACAGAGCTGGTGTCTCTCACCCCATCTACAGGAGGGAACAGACACAGAGACAGAGACAGAGCTGGTGTCTCTCACCCCGTCTACAGGAGGGAACAGACACAGAGACAGAGCTGGTGTCTCTCACCCCGTCTACAGGAGGGAACAGGAACAGAGTCAGAGCTGGTGTTGAGCAGCACTGAGCCCCAGTGAAAACCCAGGTGGCAAAAAAGAGTGAATGTGACATGAGCCACTTACATTAGCTGGAGAGTTCAGTGGCTGCTTGCACACAACTCTAAGAGTTGGTCCTGTCAACCACTAGGGACACCGGTAATGCAAAGGCTGAGTTGGTACAAAGCAGGGATCTTTTCAGAACCTTCCTAGAACAGAGGAGCGAGTAGGATGCCGGGGCACTCGATGAGACCATGCTAGTCCACAGCCCAAAGCAGACGCCTTAACTGCCACATGTGTGTCACTGGTACTGTCTAGTGCAGGATGGCTTCTGGTCCTGAGCGGTCACTCCTGGTCACGTGTGTCGCTGGTACTGTCTAGTGCAGGCTGGCTTCTGGTCCTAAGCGGTCAGTCATGGTCACGTGTGTCGCTGGTACTGTCTAGTGCAGGATGGCTTCTGGTCCTGAGCAGTTACTACTGGTCTTGGACATCAGCTTCCGAGTGGTTACATCATCACAGTCTTTACTTAAAATTTTTATTTTTGGTTTCCCAAAACTAGAGTCGCAGCTGCCTGGAACTTTAACGTGACTGATTCCTCATGTGGTAAGAGCAGGCAACTGCAGAAAATTCACAGGACTTAATGTGTTTGGGATCGGGTGGCAGACGTGCAAGGACCCAGGTTCAAATCCCCAGTCCCCAGGGAGGGGGGAGTTTCACCAGGGGTGGAGCAGGGCTGCAGGTGTCCTTCTATCCTGTCACGAGAAAGGCGGGCAGGCAGGCAGGAGCAGTGGGTTTGGGGTGCAGGACCGAGTCCTGTGAAAGCCTTGGTGCACTCAAAGAATAAGCAAAACCTTCATGTATCAAAAAGTCTAGGCCCCCCTTCAAACAGAAAGTTAAGTTACACTTAAAAAAAAAAAAATGCGGGGGTCGGGCGGTGGCGGAGTGGGTTAAGCGCATGTGGCACAAAGCGCAGGGACCGGCGTAAGGATCCTGGTTCGAGCCCCCGGCTCCCCACCTGCAGGGGAGTCGCTTCACAGGCGGTGAAGCAGGTCTGCAGGTGTCTGTCTTTCTCTCCTCCTCTCTGTCTTCCCCTCCTCTCTCCATTTCTCTCTGTCCTATCCAACAACAAGTTGCGTCAACAAGGGCAATAATAATAACCACAACGAAGCTACAACAAGGGCAACAAAAGGGAGTAAAAATGGCCTCCAGGAGCGGTGGATTCATGGTGCAGGCACCGAGCCCAGCAATAACCCTGGAGGAGGAAAAGGGAAAAAAAAAAAAAATGCAGCCATTTGAGAACAAATGGCTACCACAAAATACGTATTTTAAAAGTAAGTAACTGCTGAAAAGCCCATCGCACACTAAGAACTCACTAAGGAAAGGTAAAAAGGCGACCCAGACCAATGCGAAACCAGCCAAGTAACACTAAGGAGACTGTCCCGGTGGCCAGAGGGAAAGACAGCCTGACCAGCTGACAGCGAAGACAAGCGCCACGGTCTTTATGACGGAACGGTAAACGTCAAAACCAAAGTCCGGCAAACACACCTCCAAGGTCAGGCCCGCTAGGTCCAAAGATGGGAAGAGTCAACATGCAACAAGAAGCTGTCGGGCGCCCCACAATATCAGGTGGCAAGGAAGAGCACGCGCATGACCCACTCTTCCTCTAAAATAAAGTGTTTCAGGTGCAGACCAAGAACTGCGACTGATACCGTGTAAGCACAGACACTTGTAGTTATTTCCCCTGTTTACTGCCTGCCCTTGTTGGTTTTCATTGTTGTGGTAGTTATTATTGTTGTTGTTGATGATGCTATTGTCGTCGTTGGACAGGACAGAGAGAAATGGAGAGAGGAGGGGAAGACAGAGAGGGGGAGACAAGACAGACACCTGCAGACCTGCTGCACCACCTGTGAAGCGACGCCCCTGCAGGTGGGGAGCCGGGGGCTCGAACAGAGATCTTTGTGCTGGTCCTTGCGCCCGACTCCCAATAATAAATACTGATGACAATTAAAACACACATCTCAGGCCAGGGGAGATATCCCAACAGCTATGCAAGGGGGAAGGGAGCGGAGGGAAGGAAGGGGGGGAAAAAAAGGGAATTAGATAGGATACTTTGACCCGAATGTCAATTAAATGTCTGGCTTAAAAAAGACTACAACTGGGCTATTTATAAATAGGTGCCTCCGACTTAGCAAGTCAGGGGCTTTTTAAAATAAATCCCGACTAAGTGGTGTGGGGCCTGAGCCACCAGGATGAATGTGCGTGCGCTTCTGCAGGTTCAGGCCCTTCAGACTTGTCTCTGGAGCGATGCTGTCCTACCTTTGCTGCTGCCGCCCGCCTGTCCTTTGCACCACTGAACTCGCACTTCTGGAAGTACCCAGTACGTACCGTAACGGTCAGATGGACAAGTCAGTGGGCCACAGCGGCAAAGGCCAGACAGACTTGATCAAAATCTAAATCAAGGCATATGGTGTGTGTGGGGGGGGGGTGTTGGATGTACCTAGCCACATCTAATACCTGGCCTTGCAGTCGGCACCCCACCTAACCACCCACACCAAGCCCTCCTGACTGCACAGCACTCCTTTCCTTCAAGCACACAACCTCCTAGGGCGACAGGCAGAACAGCCATTCTCTCTAAACAGGCACCTGTGCTGCTACGCCACACAACTTCTCCCAACAAGACACTGCTCTTTCGTACACAAAGTGTGGGTTACAAGTCTGTCATACCGGGTGGTAGCGTGGCAGGTTAAGCACACATGGCATGAAGCGCAAGGAACTGGCCTAAGGATCCCGGTTCGAGCCCCCAGCTCCCCAGCTGCAGGGGAGTCGCTTCACAGGCGGTGAAGCAGGTCTGCAGGTGTCTGTCTTTCTCTCCCCCTCTCTGTCTTTCCCTCCTCTCTCCATTTCTCTCTGTCCTATCCAACAACTATAACTGCAATAATAACAACGATAAACAACAAGGGCAACAAAAGAAAATAAAAAAATAGCCTCCAGCAGAGTGGATCAGTGCAAGCACCAAGTCCCATCCCAGCGATAATCCTGAAGGCAAAACAAGTGTGCCATACCCAGATGAAAATGGCAACCGGGGAGCCGGGCGGTGGCGCAGTGGGTTAAGCGCAGGTGGCGCTAAGCGCAAGGACCGGCATGAGGATCCCGGTTCGAGCCCCCAGCTCCCCACCTGCAGGGGAGTCGCTTCACAGGCGGTGAAGCAGGTCTGCAGGTGTCTGTCTTTCTCTCCCCCTCTGTCTTCCCCTCCTCTCTCCATTTCTCTCTGTCCTGTCCAACAACGACATCAACTACAACAATAAAAAGACAACAAGGTCAACAAAAGGGAAGATAAATAAATAAAAATTACCAAAAAAAAAAAGAAAGAAAAAAATTCTTAAAAAAAAAAAAAAAGAAAATGGCAACTGAGAAGCAACCAATAGCACAGCTATATACAAGATACTGGGTACTGTACAGCAAACCCTGACAAAAGGACTTTTCAAAGTTAACCCAATTACCAAATAATGTGATGATAACAGTAACTATCCATTGTCTTTTGGAACCCTAAGACAGCAGGAACCTCACATCTCCACTATAGAGCCTCTACTTCCCCCAGTCCTGGAACCCTTGGATAGGGCCCACTTTCCTTCATGCCTCTCCCAATCCATATCAAATAATATTGCATCCGCCGGTCACAATCTAACCAACGCAACGATTGCCACCTCAACATGCTTCACCTCAGACTGTGTCCAGAGACTTCACGTGTGGAATGACAACCCTTCAGCTTCATTACTCGGGTGAGACCTTTCCTTTCACAGTACACTCTAATTCCATCTCAGGTGGTTCACTTTCTAACAAAGACCCAAAACCTAGATATACACCAGTTTCTGTGAGAGAGAGCATATGTTCACACGTATCCATAAACTAGTGCAAAATATATACCTGAAAGCAGTACACTAGAGTTTGCAGTGAGTACCCCCCTAACACCTCCTCTCCACTATTCCAAGCTTTGGGTCCATGATTGCTCAACAATTTGTTTGGCTTTGTATGTTAACTCTCTTTTCAATCACCAGGTTCCAGATGCCACCAGGATGCCGGCTAGGCTTCCCTGGATTGAAGACCCCACCAATGTGTCCTGGAGCTCCGCTTCCCCAGAGACCCACCCTACTAGGGAAAGAGAGAGGCAGACTGGGGGTATGGACCGACCAGTCAACGCCCATGTTCAGCGGGGAAGCAATTACAGAAGCCAGACCTTCCACCTTCTGCATCCCTCAACGACCCTGGGTCCATGCTCCCAGAGGGATAGAGAATGGGAAAGCTACCATGGGAGGGGGTGGGATATGGAGATTGGGCGGTGGGAATTGTACCCCTCCTACCCTATGGTTTTGTTAATTTATCCTTTCTTAAAAAAGAAAGAAAGAAAGAAAGAAAGAGAGAAAGAGAGAAAGAGAGAGAGAGAAAACGGCAACCGGCCCACTCAGAAACATTCCCCGTGTGCGCGGCAGATGCTTGGAATCTCTGGTTTAGGGTTACGTTTTGGCACCTTGTTATTCTACATTTTTCTGTCTTAAGGATGCTTTCTAGCATTCCATGTAGGTGACCTTAGGTGTGAAAGAAGATATAATGATACCAGCTACGGGCAGGGGAGACAGCGTGGTGATTATGCACTCAGACTCTCATGCCTGAGATCAAGTAAAAAGCAACATAGGCTTCGAGGCTGTGTGGTCCCCTCTGATTGATCAATCAATTGATTAATTTCTGTTACTGCTGTGTTATCACTGGGGCTCTGTGCCTGCAAGGCTCCACCAATCCCAGCTTTGTGGGTTGGCTTTGGTTTTGATTTGGCTTTTCTTTAGAAAGAGGACACGAGACAAGGAAAGCTTCTACAGCTGTGCTACTCGTGAAGCTTCTCCTGGGACGGTGCTCAGGGGTTCAAGCCCGGGTCCTCATGCACAGAAAAGTGTGCACTCTACTGGGTGTGTCACCTCCAAGCCACCCAGTTATCTCAAAACTATCCTAACACCTGCTCACACTCCAAGGAGATCCCAACAGTTATTCTCTTTACTAGTCTGCCTTACGCTTCCTTAAGGCTGGCTTCCGTGTGAACATCACTTTTCTTTAGCACAAGGTTTTACTTTGCACATATCAAAGATGACAGGGACCCAGGCCGCCACAAGGTAATCTTCAAACAGATGAAGAAAGAGCCCTCACCACATCTTTACTGTATTCCATCAACTCCACGACCGAGCCCGAGACTCAGGATCTATGACAGTGGGCTGGAGAGCTGGGTGCCGTGTAGATGCCTTCCTACGTGACAACTTAACTCAGTACCAGTCATACACCTTAAAATGCACTTCCAGAGCTTATCATCTGGCATTCCTGATGACACTTATAGAGTTGTGACACACAACTGGGTCGATCGTTCATTTCAGAACACTCCGTATCACTCCCAGAATGCCCCACACCCACGAACAGTGCTTCCCACCAGGCTCTGACACCACCACTCATGGGATTTGTCCACTTGATACAAATGCCACCGTACAGTGTGAGGTGCATCCTGACTGACAAATGGCATCACTTAGCTCGGCGTATCCAGAAATGCCAAGAAGCTGAGACCCTGTCGGCAACACCAGACAGGTCTGTTTGCTTGAGGAGCTGCAGAGCAGTTAGTAACCTAGGAAGTTGGTTACATGACATTTAAAAACTTCAACTGCCCCAGGAGAGCAAAGAGAACTTATGAAATTAAATGACCGTCACAAAGCAGCCCGGCTGCTCAGTGGCAAAGCCCATCTCGGCGCCGTGGATGGACAAAGCTATTCTGTCCCCTAACTCAAAATGATTCCCCTCCTAACGTGTGACGACGCCCCGGGCTCCTGCCTGTCCGTCCAGCCCTAGGTTTCTTGCTTGGACTCCTCACTGCTCTCCTGCTAAGCAAATAGCAGCTGCTAGAACTCTACCAAGTACTCAGCCCACATATTGTTTAGAGAACCACTAGCTTCAGAAACTCAGAAAATAATCCTAGCATGACAGACAGGGTCTCAAAAGGATAAAAACCACCTTAGGAGAAGCAGGTCCATCTGCATAAAAGACAGCAGCTGCTTCTGAGGGAAGGAACCAGTAGTTAAGACCTTTTTTCATTTAACTTTCTCTTGTACTTTTTGAGTTTTGAAACTCAGGAAATAAGCAACCAGTCAAGCGATGAACTGTTTTCCCTAGAAAGTTGACCAGCAGTCTTAAAATACTCGGGCTGCTTAAAGTTGCTAAGCACAAAGGTCACAGGAGGCCTATCGAGCCTCGCTTCTTCTATGGCTTGCTCTGCTTAGTTCAAACAGAGAGAACCCTGATTCAGAAGGGCAGAGGGCTGCACGGCACGGCGCTTTCAGGACAGGCCCCACCTACACTGACCCAGCTTACAATCAACAGTCAAGGACATTTTATTCAGAGCGGACTAGCACCGTGCAGCAGCTGGTTTGACTTTTATGAATTCAGAGCTGGAGGACACAGAAAGAATTCAAAGCCCCCAAACTATCAACAGCACAGTAACAGGAGGAGTTAAGTTACCTACAGCTCCTGCAACCAGCAGCGTCTGCAGCAAGGTTCTGCAAACAGACCTTCCTCTGCTTGCCGGGCACTGACCTGACTGAGCGGGCCGCTCAGCCCTGTGGAACTGCTGGAGCACACACACGGGTTTAAGTCCAAAACTCCAGCGCACAATCCGCTTCCCAACAACAATCTGCAAAAAGTAAAGCAGTGGCTTTAACTCTGCAAGGAAGGGAAGGTTAGCCTAGCTATAGCTGAAAGTAGGACCAGGCTCCAATGTGTTAGGGCGGTCTTTAAAATTATGGAAAAGCTATGGCAGAAGTTAGAACCAGACAGGTTCTAGTGAAAAACGACAGGGAGGCAGATGTTAATAAAGGAAGAGCTCCAAAATGAGAGCACTTAAGAGATGAAATGTGCTCACTTCTTGAAGCAGCTGAGGGGGTACGACAGTGTAGAGGATTTAAGAAAAGGCTCAGAAATCACTTAGCAGGGAGTCGGGCTGTAGCGCAGCGGGTTAAGCGCAGGTGGCGCAAAGCACAAGGACCGGCATAAGGATCCCGGTTCGAACCCCGGCTCCCCACCTGCAGGGGAGTCGCTTCACAGGCGGTGAAGCAGATCTGCAGGTGTCTATCTTTCTCTCCTCCTCTCTGTCTTCCCCTCCTCTCTCCATTTCTCTCTGTCCTATCCAACAATGACGACAACAACAATAATAACTACAACAATAAAACAACAAGGGCAACAAAAGGGAATAAATAAATAAAATAAAATATTAAAAAAAAAAAAGAAAAGAAATCACTTAGCAGGGTGACAGTAACTGGTGACTGGCTGATCATGATAACTTGTCAGACTCTTTTCATCCTTGTTAATCTGACTCTGTGAATGAAAAATTGTGCTACTTTAACACAAAGGTTGGACAAATTAAGTCACCTTTAATCCTTTAACTATATATAGTGTAAACATTAGCCTTTCATTTCTAAAAGTAGCTAGAAGATTTTTGTGAATTCCAAAGGCCTATTTCCCCACTGGCACCATCACAGCTAAGTTAGAATGCAAAGACAGAGAAAAATTCAGAGTTGGCTATTTTGCTATCCCAAGAGACTTGACAGGTAGAAATAAAAGTGGAATAATGAAAAGTCTGACCTTACCATGCCTAGGAATTTTCTATCTGAATCTGCTCCTCTTGTAACTTAGTCACTGGGACCCCAGGGTCAGAAGCCCAAGTGAAGCAGGCTGCTCCAAAGTCCCATTCCTGCCCACCCTCAGCCTCCTGCTCAGCGGATGGGGTGAAGACCTCATCTACTGATGCCTTCTCCGGCCATAAAGTTAGACCAAAGGTGAACTTTTAAAAAAATTTCTTTATTGGGGGATTAATGTTTTGCAGTCAACAGTAAACACAATAGTTTGTCCATGCATAACATTTCCCAGTTTTCCACATACCAGTACAGCCCCCCATTAGGTCCTCCTCTGCCATCATGTTCCAGGACCCAAACCGAACCCTCTTCCAACCCCAGTGTCTTACTTGGGTGCAATGCCCCAACTCCAGTCCAAGTTCTGCTTAGTGTTTCTCTTCTGATCTTGTTTTTCAACTTCTGTCTGTGAGTGAGATCATCCCATATTCATTCATCCTTCTGTTTCTGACTTATTTCACTTAACATGATTCCTTCAAATTTCATCGAAAAGGTGACCATTTTGGACTCCGTAGTAATCTCATCAGGATGGCCACTCTTTAACGAGACACTGAAAAACCCAGTGACCCTACCATGCACAGCAAGGCTTCCTAGGCCATTCTCCACCGGTATGCAAGGTTCTCACACCTTCCAACTTTGCCGATAAAGCCTTCTAGTAACTTAGAACAGCTCCTAAGGAGACTGGGTATCCACGCATAACTAACACTCCCTTTTGCCTAAAAACCAACTAGTTAATATTTTGGAAGACAGGCTTTCGTCAAGCAGACAGCAAAGGACAACTACACACTAAGAGCGACAGCACTTCAGAAGTTTGCGACACCCATTCATGACAAACATGCAAGAAACTGGGGAACAGAAGGGAGACTCCTTAACAAAGCAAAGGCCACGTGCAGCAAACGCAGTCAGCTTCGCAGTGACCAGTGGGGAGAAACCAAAAACTCTTGCCCTACAATCTGGAACTACTGGGCTGTCAGAAAAGTCACGTTGTATTTTTCTGGTTTTCCATGCAAAAACGCGTCCTGACTTTTCCCACAACCCAGCACACAAGGACATCCACCCTCACCACTACTATTTAACACAGCCCAGTGCAATGAAGGGGGGAAAAAACCCACTTGAGAAAGATGAACTATTATTATTCACAGCTGACATGGTAAAGCTTAAAAAGGGCCCTAAAGACTCTACCAAAACGCCACTAGAAGCCAGACAAAACCAGTAAAGTAGCAGGATACAAAAAAAACATAAATCTGTGGCGTTTCTACACACAAATGAGTCAGGAGAAAAGGCAGCACTCCCACTTACAACGTAAGGATGAGACCCACTGGCACGGACAGAGGAGAAAGACCTCTACAGTAGAAGCCACTGCACACTGTGCTGGCAGGTGTGAAGCAGGGCTGCAGGTGTCTCCTCGCCCCCCCCCCCATGTTCCCTTCCCCTCTCAATTTCTCTGTCCTGTCCTGTCCTGTCCTGTCCTATCAAAAAAAAAGGAAAATGGCCTCCAGGAGCAGTGGATTTGTAATGCTGGCACTGAGCCCAGCGATAGCCCTGGAGAGGAAAAAAAAAAAAAAAAAAAAAAGTCTAGAGATCACCAAGTCCAAATACAGATACATTAGGGATGGGATTAGAATCTAGTGCCAGAGGGTTTTTTTCTTTTTTTTTCCTTTAATATTTTATTTATTTATTCCCTTCTGTTGCCCTTGTTTTATTGTTGTACTTATTGTTGATGTTGTTCGTTGTTGGGACAGGACAGAGAGAAATGGAGAGAGATGGGGAGGACAGAGACGGGGAGAAAGACAGACACCTGCAGACCTGCTTCACTGCCTGTGAAGCGACTCCCCTGCAGGTGGAGAGCCGGGGGCTCGAACCGGGATCCTTACTCCGGTCCTTGTGCTTTGTGTCACGTGCGCTTAACCCGCTGCGCTACCGCCCGGGGCTCCCTAGCCCTAGAGTTTTTATGAGACTGAGTGAATCATCAACTCAATAGGCAGGCTGACTATTATACTACGGTCTCCTCCAGAAAGAAGGCTTTGGTTAGTCTACTGCAGCCTGTAAAAGGGGCCTGTCTGCACTCAATCTCAAGGGCCTGAAAGTCCTTTCTCCTCCTCCTCCTTCTTCTTCTTCTAAAGTTAATAGAATATCAGATCTTGTACTTGTGAGTGACTGTCACACAGAACAGCAAAGATGGGGACAAATCAGCCAAGACTGCAGCACTTAAATCCTAAGAGACTCTAGGATTTACCCATAAAGTCACCAAGTGTCAGACAGACTTTTGGATAAGTAAATGAAGTCATGATTAAGGGATGTCCACAGCCAACACTGAAATCCAGCTGTGTTGGCATGATAGAAACATCGCACACATTGTAAATTCTCATTCCACTTCTACTCATTTGGCATCACACAAAAATGTTAATTCTGAGATCCTGGAGCGAGAATCCAGCCTTGCAGCCAACTTCCTCGTCTCACCCTTCCTTTCCACAGACTACCTGTGGTCACTGTAGTCGGCCGTGCTTCCAGACGTTTGGATGTCCCGTTCACATAGCAAAGGGGGCTGACTTGGGCTTTGCAGTGAGGTCATAACAGGCATGACAGTCTCTCACTTGCTTTCCCTGACTCCCTGCTCCGGAAGGAGTCAGCTAACAAGGCATGGGGACACAGGTGGCCCAGTGAGTGTGGCCATGACAGTGAAGCTCAGAGGGTCTAGAAAGTGTTTCTGCAGCCCAAACCACATCTCCAGATAAACAACCTAGGCTGACATCCTTGACTACCACACCTCATTAGAGACACAGCTAAGTCACTGAAAATTAAGAGAAAGGTTTGTTTAATTTGTTGTTTTAAGCCTCTAGATGTGTGTTTGGGGAGGGGGGTTGGAGGGAAACATAACGGTTATGTAAAAAGACCTCAGGTTCATTCCCCACACCACCTAAACCAGAGATGACAAGGAGGAGAAAATAATAATTATCGGGAGTCGGGAGGTAGCACAGCATGGTGCAAAGCGCAAGGACCGGCGAAAGGATCCCGGTTCAAGCCTCTGGCTCCCCACCTGCAGGAGAGTAGCTTTACAGGCGGTGAAGCAGGTCTGCAGGTGTCTGTCTTTCTCTCCCCCCTCTCCATTTCTCTCTGTCCTATCTAACGACGACATAAATAACAACAATAATAAAAACAACAAGGGCAACAAAAGGGAAAATAAATAAATTTTAAAAAAATTGGAAGCAACATAACAAAATACAAGTAACCCACCTAAAATCAGAGTCAACAACGAGCTAGCAAAGTTTTCAACACAAGAGGGGGAAAAAAATTGGTCTAGGAATTTGGTGTCAGGGCCAAGAGAGAAGCGTTCGCCTTATAGAGTGCACAAAGGCCCCAGCACCCTGGGGGGTTTTCAGGAGTTGCTAGGGCATCTTTCCTTCTCTCTCCCCCACCTCAAACTCTTTGTATATGAAGCTGAAAGGGGAGAATGGAAACGTACAAGGCACAAGGCCCTGAAGCCATCGATGTTGCGTGGTGCAAAGACAAGTAAAATGTGAAAATAATCAAATAATCTGCAGTAGCAGAAAGAGGTGATACTTCAAAAGTTAAAAAAAAAAAAAAAAAAAGTTTTCATGATCTTCCAAGAGACTGCTCTGAGCAAGCCACAGCTTGGCTTTCTCTACCTCCACATCTGCTCAGCTGCCCAAGCGGATTATCTCCTTGGGAATCATAAGCAAATCGGCATACACGAAACACCTTGCAAATATCAGCTAAGCCCGCCGCTCCTGCGCCTCCCCACACATACAAGTGAGCCAGTGAGGCGACTGTTCCCTGCATCCACCCTGTGGTTCTGCACACCGCGGTCTTGAATGGGTCGTGACTTCCAGCTGGAACCCAAGTTCAAAGCATATGCCGCAGTCCCACATCCCTGAACAGCTGCAGTAGCCTAAGGCCGGCCACTGGCCTACCAAACGTGCTGCGGGGCCGGGTGGTAGCCTGCCTGCTTGAACGCACACGTTACAGTGAGTAAGGACTGGGGTTCCAGGCCCCAGTCCTCACCTGCAGGGGGGAAGCTTCAGAGTAGTGAAGCAGGACTGAGGTGTCTCTCGGCCTCTCCCCCTTCCCTTTTGATTTCTGGCTGTCTCTACCAAATAAATACACAGATAAGTAAAGCCGTGAAGAGAAGAAGACACAGCAAAGCATGCACTGCTTCCCTTCCAGGAGATAAGCAAGTTCACGCCCAGAAGTCCTCTGCACGGACACAGGGGTGCGGACTGACTGACGGACAGTCTACAACAGGAGGCAGAAGATGTTTCCCCCCAGTACCTGTTGCCGACAGGACTGAGGTCTTTAAACTGCTGACCTTAAAACGAAGACATTCTTCTAGATTAACCAGATCAGTGCAATCAAAGGGTCTGTTAAAATGGAAAAGCTGTCAGAGAGAATTATGACGATGCTCTGGGCTGGCTTTGACGTAAAGGGCCAGAAAGTGGAAATGGCGGAGCAGCCTCCCAGAGACCAGGAGGAGCGCGGCAAGCAGGCACCTGGGTCACACTGCTGAGATCTGGCTGCCGGCATTCATTGGGACTTGTGAAGGACCTTCACAATGATAATGGGTCTGTGCTGCTTTTAGCTGCTGAGTGGCAGCCAGAGAAGCAAAGTGTGTATGTGTTGGGGGGGGGGGGGGGTCCTCTCCACAGCACAGCTTCTGGACTCCAGGAGTGGACAGGGCCAATATGGACCTTCTAAGGGGCGAGGCAAGGCCCTGAGCTAGTGTTGAGACACAGACTGGCGTCCGAGACCCTGTGTGTGTGTGGGGGGGGGGGGGGGGGGTGACAGCACAGCAGTTCACACAGATGGACAGACTGCAGAGGGCTCGAGCTGACCTCTACCAGATCAAGGTGCTGGGTATTACCTACCTAGAATCAGCAAGAGAAGAATGAAAGCCTCTGGAGAAGCCCCCCAGCAGCTAAGGTCTCTCGAATAGTCTATACACAATGTGGGCATTCAAAGTACGTCAAGTGGCAGGAACACATGACCAAAAGCCAAAAGAAAAAACAAACAAAAAAATAGGAAGCAGCAACAAATGTTTTGGATACTCAAGTTAGCTGACACTACATTAAGAGCAAATGACTAATATGATGGAGAAAATAGAGCAAAAGATGGGAAACAGGTGAAAAAAGTCATCTGCAAGAAAACAGAGTAGAAACTCTAGAACTGAAAAAGACATTACTGAACACAAGCACTAAGAGGTATTTAATTGCAGATTAGGCACAGGAGAAAAAAGCGAGAGACCCAGAAGCTAACCCAATGGAAATGATCCAAGCTAAGGCACAGAGGAAAGAGGCAACACTGAGTACAATGTGGCCAAAAAAAAAAAAAAAAAAAGCGTACAACGCTAACCAACACGTGTAGCTGGACAGGGCCGGGAGGCAACAAGAAAACCCAAAGTGATATTGAAAATGAAGAAATCCGGGAGTCGGGCTGTAGCGCAGCGGGTTAAGCGCACGTGGCGCAAAGCGCAAGGACCGGCGTAACAATCCCGGTTCGAGCCCCCGGCTCCCCACCTGCAGGGGAGTCGCTTCATAGGCGGTGAAGCAGGTCTGCAGGTGTCTGTCTTTCTCTCCCCCTCTCTGTCTTCCCCTCCTCTCTCCATTTCTCTCTGTCCTATGCAGCAACAACGACATCAATAATAATAATAACCACAACAATAAAAACTACAACAGTAAAACAACAAGGGCAACAAAAGGGAATAAATAAATCAATAAAGAAAGAAAGAAAGAAAGAAAGAAAGAAAGAAAGAAAGAAAGAAAATGAAGAAATCCAACTAGAGACATTGGTTGTTTATCAGTCTTTCAAACACAAAGTTAAAATGATTTTCCCAAACACCTAGACTCAGGTTCCCCTTCCACAAACAAGGGAGCCCAAAACAATGGGATCATTAACGAGTTAAAACACTGGGAGTGAAAATATTGTTCGAAATGGAAGTGAACTAAAAATACAAACAAACAAACGTTTCCTAACTGCCACTAAGGTACCTAGGGCCAAGCAGCAAGACAGACAAGGTCTGTTCCCAGAGCTTCCATTATAGCGCGAGGGGTCTCTCAGGGACAGTCCCCACCAGCTCCTGAGGCCTTGCAGTCCGCCAACAGAAGAGACCGGGAGCTGTTTACTGCTTCACCAGCAGTTCTGAGAACAAGCCCACCAGCGCATACAAAGTGTAATCTACAAAGGTCAAATTGTCTTTTTGCAATTAAGACTTTTTCCCCCTTACAACCTAAGACTTTTTCCCCCCTTACAACCTCCTTACTCTAACACTGGGGCGTTATCTAGAAATCACAAAATTATTTCTTAGTGCCAGAAGACAATCTTGTCTGGCTCCCTCTGGTTTGCAGATAAGGAGACCAAGGCAGTGCTTCTCAGAGACAAGAGTCAAGTATTTGCTGAGTGTGCAAATGCTTGTGTGCGTGAGTGGCGCTCATAGGGAGGGCTAGGAAACCTGAGGTACTGCGACCGCACGCATCCCTGTGACGGGTGGGCTGCCAACACAGACCAGGAAGCCCAGGGCTGGCAGAGAAGGACGCAGGCAGGAAGGTAGTGAGCGAGCAGGGACTGCACAGGCCCAGGGCCCCACCCCAGCAGTCAGATGCCACAGGGTGCAGCAGCATGAGGAAGACACGCAGGCGTCACCCACTAAGGATCGTCAATGGAGCGCCGGAGGCGGTAGGCAGGACCAGCGACAGCAGTGAGGTTCCAGCTAGTGATCAAAACTCCGGGAGAAGGAGGCAGGGCGCACAGCATGTCAGCGACAGGAAAAGAACTACGACGTTTCCACTCGGTCCTGACACCCAGAATGGCAGCAAAAGGAGGCAGAAGAAGAACTGAGGCCTAGGTCAGGGTTAACTAGTGGAGAGAGACAGACAGACACAGAACAGAGTAACACGAAACAGGTGACCTGGGTGCGGGAACTGCCGGAGCCAAAGCAGCACGTATGAGTCTCAAATTCTAAAAATCACTGACGGGAAGTCACAAGGGAAAGAAGGCAATACAACTGGTTATCAGAGGAAATGCCCTTCAGAATATCATGAGCACCCACTGCAAGGACGCCTACCTAGAAATACTTCACGCCCCAGGTGCTCCTCGGCAGCTAGCTTACCAGGATCCTGTAGCGCAGCGGGTTAAGCTCAGGTGGCTCGAAGCGCAAGGACCGGCGTAAGGATCCTGGTTCGAGCCCCCGGCTCCCCACCTGCAGGGGAGTCGCTTCCCAGGCGGTGAAGCAGGTCTGCAGGTGTCTGTCTTTCTCTCCCCCTCTCTTTCTTCCCCTCCTCTCTCCATTTCTCTCTGTCCTATCCAACGACGATGACGTCAATAACTACAACAACAAGGGCAACAAAAGGGAATGAATAAAGAAATATTTTAAAAAAGGTCTGCTGCTACTTGGAGTCAAGTTGATATCTGAATCAGAAGCATGACAGTCTGGGGAGGAGTGTCTGGGATTATAGCTATTCTTAGCAGTGTCTAAACAAAAGTCTAGTATAAGGAACCGTTACTTAATACTTCATCATCTGCAGTACTTTTTGCCAAAACATATTAAGTGTCTGGTCAATGGCAACACTTCTATTTACAGAATAGAGCAAACAGGAAAAATGCCACCGGACATGCTTACATGTCAAAAAAAGTCATGAGAAAAAGTCTCAGCGTGCTATTTGGTACTGCTCAGATAAGCCCTTACAACTTTTTGGTCTCAGATTAGTTACTATCCTGATTTTGTAATTAAATGAAGTACAACTTTTTTCAGTTGCTTTCTGTGATGGCAAAGCACCCAGCAATTCAAATACCAAACAGATATCTACTCTGGCGCACCACGAAGTGAGACATTATTCAAAGGAGAAAAGAAAAAGGTAACCCTAGATAGCCACTGGGTGAGTGAGAATTTAGGGGGGAACTTAAGTTATATGACTAAAGAAACCCACCCACTCAACCTAAAGACATGCTATGCTGTTTTTGGTTTTGGAGGGGAAGTGAAGGTTCAATGTCAACTAGCTTGGGCATTTTGTTTTTATTCTACTTTAATGCATTAGGCTTTTTTTCTTTTCTTTCTTTGATAAAAACAAAGGCAGAGAAAGAGACCAAATGGGTGGGGGTAGATAGCATAAAGGTCATGCAAAGAGACTCTCATGGCTGAAGCTCCAAAGTCCCGGGTTCAGCCCCCCCTGCCCCCCACCAGCACCATAAACCAGAGCTGATCAGTGCTCTGGTAAAAGAGAGAGAGAGAGACCAAAGCACTGAAGTGTACCTTCAATGCAGTGCTAGGCTTGAACCTGGGCCAAGCACATGGCAAAACAGCCCATTACCCACGTGAGCTATTTTGCTGGTCTTGAGCTTTCAAAACACTGGGAATAAGGCAACTCGCTGCCACTACTATTTCCATCAGCCCCAAAGGATCCAGTCACACAGTGCTGGAAGCCTTTCTCACCTAGTAGGTGACCATCAGTAACAGCAGTTACTACTAGCAATCCTACGAATGCCATAATTTGATGAGCTATAGCTATATAATAGCACCATCTCAAAACCAAAGAAACAACTATGTGCGTGTGTACACCTGAGCACGCGGCACGTACCTATGCACAGTCCAGACCTTGGCCACGTTTTGGCCCGGGGAAGTACGTCTACTAGAAGAAAGTCTCCAATGGGAAGCAGTATTAAGGAGATCGCGTTCACAACCAAAGAGACAGGACACAGGTTTCTTCTCACAGAAGGGAACAGAAAAGCAGTGATTACTTCCAGGAAGTTTTCTCCACGGGCTTCAGCAACAGTAATGTTCAAAAAGAAAAAAGGCCCCCAGTACAGTGCGTACAAATTAACGCTGAAGCAGCTATTGATTCCACTAAAGAAGTAAGATTTCAACACAGAAATCAGCTGCACCACAAAATAGCTCACTGGAGTGTGAGAGGCTCTTAGAGACCCTGGGGCCGGCCTTCAACCCCGGCTGGCTGTCCAACAACCCAGGGTGCCGTCTGGTCCAGACCTGACGCCGATTTCCTTGGGTTCATGGGATCTGCACACCCTCTTCGTAGAAACACTCAGAGAGGAAATCCTAGTCACACCGACTAGTTACACAAGGTGTCTCAGTGCAAGGCTGGCAAAGCGGCTTAGCCGGAGAACGCGCCCTCACAGCACTGCAGGTAGCTTCCGTGCTGTCTCTCTCTGGAGAAGTCTGCTCAGAGTGAAGACCCAGTGACGACCCAAAAAAGGAGACATTACCATGGAGGAACAAGCCAGCAAATACTATCCGGGGGCTCTCTCCACACAAGCAACCTGTAATTCCCTCAAAATAAAAGGCTGATGAAACAAGACAGTCGACATTAAAAACAACCCCAATAGACTAAGAACCTCAAACTTGGGCCAACCGCAGCGAAACTCAACAGAAGCCCTACACTGCGGCGTCAGCCGGGCACAAGCCGGGCACAAGCCGGGCACAGCAGGCCCCCCACCCCGGCGGTGGTCCCCTCCTCCTGCTCGGCCGTGGGTGGACTCGCTCACTCCCAGCAAGGAGACTGAGACAAAGCGGGGCGTCACTTCACTTCCGAGATGAGGTGAGGTGAGGCGAGGCGGCAGTGCGGCGCGGCTCCCCGCCCAGAGCCCAGAGAGCAGCAGCCCAGAGCGGGCGTCTAGACGAGGGCGTCTGTGCCGGCGCCGCCCAGGGAGCCGCGAGGCCTCGCCACACGAAGAGCCCGGGTGACATAAGAGCCAAGTCTGGGTGACACAATGTGAACAGCTACCACAGGGCCAACACGGCCCGGCCCAGCTGCGCGCAGTGGCCGCGCGGGCTCCCCGGGACGCACTGGGCTCCATCCGGCAGGCGGCTCCCGGCCCTCCCTCCGCAGCCACAGGCCTGGCCCCTCCGAGCAGCAGGGAGCGCCAGGCTGTCTCTGGCGGAGGTGAGCGTCGGGGGGGGGGACCGACTGGCCTACCGGGCAGGGGCAGGTAGCATAACGGTCATGCAGAGTCTACTGCCCGAGGCCCCAAAGTCCCAGGTTCAGTCCCCTGCGCCACCCTAAGCCTGAGCTTAGTGGTCGGGGGTGGCGCAGTGACAAGGGCTTGGGGCTCTCACGCACGAGGTCCTGAGTGTGATCCCGGCAGCACATGTGCCAGAGTGACGTCTGCTTCTTTCTCTCTCCTCCTATCTTCCATGAGCAAATAAATAAAATCTTTAAAAAAAAAAAAATCAAATCAAACAACGGAGAGACTGCCGTGTCTCCGGACAGCAGCGAGGTGACGGGTCCAGGCGCCTGCACTAGTTCCTTTATTCATCTCTCCCGCCAGCTCACCTCCACCACGGACCCACACAGTCCCAACGAGATGGCAGGTTCTCCGACTGAATTCAGCTGCCTCAGAGTCACTCTTTCCACGTTGACTCAGAACCTGCAGCTCGGAGGGGAGAGCTAGAAAAGGCGGCAGGGCAAGAGTAGCGGGCCTGCCGATCACCTCAGCAGCCTCCCGCGCTCAAGCCCATCCCATCCGCACAGGCACACTGCAGCTCCCTCTCTCGCAAACAGCAGCATCTTCAGCCAGCCAGCCAGCCAGCCAGGGTCTTTAAACGGCCAAGATGATCCAAGTGCTCTGCGGAGAGCGCTGGCCTAGCCGGCGACCCTCGCGGTAGTGAAGCAGCGGAGGCGGCTCTACAGCAGCCCGGCCCCCAGCCCGCCTCCTCCCTGCCGCCCGCAGCCCCTCAGGGTCCCTGCCCTGCTCCTCGCTCGCTGCCCGCTGCCCGCTGCCCGCTGGCCCGCAGCTGCTGCAGAGGCCGGTCCCCAGACTCCGGCGCTGCTCTTCACACGCCAGGACAACCAGCGTGGGCTGAGGGCGGCTGTGGAGACACGGATCGGACCGGTGTTTAAACATCCCTCGGCCTCCACGTGGCGGAGCAGCGGCTCGCACGTGCCTCGACCACCTAGGAACGGCACAAGGAGACCCTTTC